>NC_135789.1:7700000-7757500 GCF_051106095.1 Pogona vitticeps
AGGCTTTTTCAGGTCTTTACGCCATCCTCTTGCCAAGTTTTTTTCTCTTTTGTATTTTTATAAACGCTTCTAAGGTGCAATATCAGAATTGACCACTAGAGGGAAGAAAAGTCGATTTGTTGGAATTCCTTTTGCTTAACAGGTAATTGCAACTGCGTGCATTAGTAATACAAAATGCAATAAATTACCTGTGCAGTCAAAACGACTGTAATGAGATTTCTAAGAGCACTGCTTACTGAGGAGTGCTGCCACAGTAAATGTTGTAGTTCAGCTGTTCATTACAAAGTGTTGAAATCAGGAATATTTGTGTGCTTGCCGGGCAACCATGAGGTGGAGGAAACTGCCTGTGGAAGCTGCTGTCCTTTATATCTCATATTAGATCCAGCTTGTATACATTTTAAAATGTTTAAACACACACACACACACACACACACACACACACACACACACACACACACACACACACACACACACAGAGTCATGTCCCATCAAGTCAATTCTGACTTATTCAGGGTTTTTCAGATTGAAAAGACTCAGAAGTGGTTTACCATTCTCTTCCTCTGGGGGGCGCCCTGGGACTGTGCAGCTTTCCCAAGGCCACCTAGGCTGGCTCTCCTCCCAGGAGGCACAGCGGGGAATCGAACTCACTCCCAACCTCTTTGCTTTTTCCCCTTTCACGGGAACAGAATTTTTTCATGGAGATTCAGTAACTCACAAATATCAGCATGGATCTCTACCTTGATTGGATCAGAACAGAGTCTTCCTCGAAGACCACCGGGCAGATCAGGTCCTGATCCGGGCGTGTTTATTCAGGCACAGGACAGCCAATAACTCACTATTTGCAAGCTCTAACAATAAGATGGACCAACAAGAGTCCTCATGATTGACGCACGGTTAAAATCGGGGAACCTCAAGATGTTCACCGGTCATCGTTGACCTGTGAAGATTCGCCAAAAGTGAATAAAGCTTGCAAAACAGTGCATGTGTGTGTGTGTCGTTTAGCAAACGAATTTACCGTTTGCAAAATTGTTTGGCAAATGAACTGAGACAAGCAGAGCAGCCGCTGTAATTTCTCCCGGAAAGCTTCTACACTTCCCCCTTCCGTCTTCTTTCAGCTAAGCTTATGCCGCGCTGATATCTATTATTTGCATCTTTATCCCCTTTATAATCTGTGCTTTCCCCCCCCCACCACCACCTAAATCTTGTGTTGACTTTAATTTAAACTGTTAGCTAAGTTCCTGAATACAGATGTAATCAGGCCCACTTGCCTGGCACATTAATTATGATGTCCTCATTTTCGTCTTGCTAGGGGTCCTTATCTCAATGACATGGGAGAAGAGCTGTTTCATTTAAAAAAAAAAATTAAAAAGAGAGGCATCACCCATACCAGCAAAAGAGAACCTGCTCTAGTCGTTTCCACCACTTGCTGGCTCTCTGCCTCCTCTTTCTTCGAGGATCACATTTCTGGTCAATATTACGGCCGATCTTGTCACGATTGGCATTTTTGAACCTGGTGTTTGGTTATTAATCTTTTCCATCTCAATTCAGAAGGTAGACTTATTGAGTCCAGTGGGCTTACTCCCAGGCAAGTGGGTCCTGCCTTGCGGCCCATCGGCACACTCTGATCCATGTCTCCTCTGATGTAAATCCCACGAGGGCCCACTGAGGGCTTTCTTCCATGTACACTAGTACAAAACTGCTACGCTAGGGCCCAGTTCTACTAGACAAGATGACCAAGGTTCAACTGAGCCAATGTTAGGCCTGTTGAAATTCTGATAAATCCAAACCAATTCCTCCCTTAGGAAGTGAGACTTGGCATATCGCTCACCCTGGACTAAATTTGTGGTCGCCTTGCGCTGTGTACCTGGGCTGAAGGAGGTTTGGTGTTGCTATAACATTGTTCCTTCCTCTTCGACCCCGTTGCTGCTTCCGCTGGTCTTCCTCCTCTTCTTTGTTTTGCTATTTTGCCAGTATAGGTCTTGATGCAAAGTTTTGAATTTTGCTTGAATTCCTCCCTCTGCACAGCAGAATTGCGGGTGCTCACACAGTAGAATAGCTTCAAGCTTTCCAGATTAGTCTCGCTTCCCCCCTTTTTTTTTCATCCGCTGGCATTTGCAGTCTCGGCAACTCACTCTGAGACATTAGAAGGGTTTGAGGCTTATAACTGATCAAACTGACAAACAGGACTGCTTTCAACAAAGGAACTTCAACAGTTCAACAGACTACAAAGAAGGAGGGGAAAGACACAGAGTAGAGAAATGGGGCTCTCTTTGAATTTAGAGTTAGGAAGAAGCAAAGGTCCCTTCCAGTAAAAACTACTAAAGGCAGCATGCCGAGAGAGAGAGAGAGAGAGAGAGAGGTCCAACAGATCCTAGCGTTAGATCAGTTCTCGTGGCAGATCATTCTGGTGGCAGATTTCTCAGGCCAGCTGGACAAAGTAGAACGGTGTTTCTGCTTCCTCTCTGAGAGCACAGAAACAACACCCCAAACAATTTAAGTGTATTAAACACATCTTATGAGATCATCGTCCTCGGGGCTCAATTTATAAATGTGGATTTTCATTTCCCAATCTATCCTTTCTTGATTCAATATGTTTTTCCTCCCCGATCCCAAAAAGAATACCCAGAGCAGCTAATCTCATTAGAAACAGATAAGTGTAAAATACAGAATCATTACGGCATCTGTTGAAAACCATCACCACCAAAGCAATAAAGTGCTACCAGTCAATCATCAACACTGGGAGCAGGGGAGGGGAGGTGGAATCAGAGTAAAACCATAAGGAACCAAGGGCTGAAATTCTGTTGCTTAGAGTATTAAGTTGCCACGAAAGTAGACCACTGAATCAGAGGCGATTTGGTGAGTCAACTTCTCCATAACTTCCATTGATCCCAATGGGGCTCCTCTTGTGACTTACCTTTGTGTTGTGAGTAGGAATCTATCTCATGCATCACCCTTAAAAGCCCCTCTTCTGTTGTCTTCTCCCAGTGGGACTCCATCAACGAAATGGACGAATTCTTCAACCCCATCCACACGTACCAAGTATGCAATGTCATGTCCCCGAACCAGAACAACTGGTTGAGGACTAGTTGGATACAGAGGCAAGGGGCGCACCGAGTGTACGCCGAGATCCGATTCACCCTCCGGGATTGCAACAGCATGCCAGGAGTGCTGGGCACCTGTAAGGAAACATTCAACCTCTACTACCTTCAATCGGATCGGGACCTGGGCAGCACCACCCGGGAGAGCCAGTTTGTGAAGATTGACACCATCGCTGCCGACGAGAGCTTCACCAACGTGGACCTGGGCGTCCGGAGGCTCAAACTCAACACGGAGGTGCGCGGCGTGGGGCCGTTGACCAAACGGGGGTTCTACCTGGCCTTCCAGGACATCGGGGCCTGCATTGCCATCGTCTCTCTCCGCGTCTACTACAAGAAATGCCCAGCCATGGTGAGGAACTTGGCCTCTTTCTCCGAGGCCATCACCGGAGCAGATTCTTCATCCCTTGTGGAGGTGCGGGGAGAGTGTGTGGGGCACTCGGAGGAAAGAGACACCCCCAAAATGTACTGCAGCGCAGAAGGGGAATGGCTGGTGCCCATTGGGAAATGCGTCTGCAGCGCGGGCTACGAGGAGCAAAGAGACTCATGCCAAGGTAAGTCTGGCTGTTCATCCTGTAGGGTCATGAGACTGCACTGGCTGGGGATCCTGGGTGTTGTAGTCTAGCAAGTAAAATCTCCAAGGTCATCAGTAGTAGCGACCGCACTCCTACACTTTGGAATCATCATTCTTCTCTTTATATCTGGAGCGGTAGTTCTCAACCTTGGGTCCTGGAGATGTTCTTGAACTAAAACTCCTACAAGTCTTCACCAGGAGCCGTGCTGGCTGGGATTTCTGGGAATTGTAGTCTAAGAAGGCCTGGCTTACCAAGGTTGAGAACCACTGAGTTAAAGGGAAGCACAAAACAGGATAGAGGAAGAAGGAGGAAGAGGAGGGCAAGAAGGATGATCAGGGGATGGGAAACTAAGCCCCAGGAGGAAAGGCTGAAAGAACTGGGCATGCTTAGCCTTGAGAAAAGAAGACCAAGGGGAGATGGGATAGCCCTTTTCAAACACTTGAAATGTAGTCCTACAGAGGAGGGGCAGGATCTGTTCTCTGTTATCCCAGAGTGAAGGACAGGAAAGCATGGGCTCCAGCGACAGGAAGCCAGATTTTGGCTGAAGATCAGGAAAAACTTCTCAACTGTTAGAGCAGTACGACGATGGAACCCATGACCTCGAGAGGGGGTGAGCGCTCCAACACTGGTGGCCTTCAAGAGGAAATTGGGCCACCCTTTGTCTAATCTTGGATTCCTGCCTTGAGCAGGCGGTTGGACTCGATAGCCTTCAAGCCCCCCCCTTCCCATTCCACCATTCTATGATTCTAAGTAAAATTAGGCACCAGAAAAAAAAACATAAACCAGGCATCTGATAGTTAATATCCTGGAGCCCGGAATTTATTGCAACCCATTCCAATTGTGTATATAGCATTGCCTGAGGTATCAGCACATCTAAAGGCAAAATTGGAAATCCTCACTCCTTCAGGCCGAGAAACTCTTCATTAACTTCAGAGATGCTGTATCCATTTTAAGCAGAGGTTGTCACAATCATGAACCTCTCGCGCATGGAGCATTTGACACGGGTCCAACGGCTTTCCCTCCAGCTGTGCGCGGTTGGCTTTGTTCCCGAGATGTCCCCGGGCTCCATCAGCGGTTCTTTTCGCCCTAATCCTGCCTTTTCTTTGGGCTGGTAGTTATGACAGCCCAAAGGCACAAAAGCAAAGTCGAGAGAAACAAAGTCATCTCCTTCGTCCATCGTTGCCGAGTTCTCTCTCTCTCTCCCGGCTGGGAGGAGGTTTTTCCCAGAGAGGACGTAGGGATCCCGGGAAGGCCTCCTAGCACGCAACTGTATAAATGGTGATAAGGAAACACAGCTGGGCGGAAAACATCGGCGCATAGTGGCCTGGGGCTACATGTGTACAGCAGCCGGCGCAGTGCGTTCCTCGCAGGAGGTTTTTTGTTTGCTTTCGGTTGCTTCGCATTTAGAAGGCGCCAAGCGTTGCCTTGGCAAATACCAACAGCCGGCTTTGTTTGTATTCCGAGGACATGTGGAGGAGCCGCCTTGTCAATGTTCAGCCCAAGGTTACCTCTGCCAAAGTCACTGCCGGGAAAAGACTCATCCGAGTTAGATGGTTACCCGCTGCAGGATGCTCTGTATGAGCCGCACTTAGAGATGGGGTGGTGGATCCATGTTTGGGTAGGAACTTTTGAGAATTCGGATTCTGCTTTGAAAGACTGAGAGGAAGAGATTTTGGCAAACCGAATAGGAGAGAGTCGTTCTGGTATTTATTATTGATTCCGGTCTTTAAAATATTTCCCACCCTGCCTTTTCTCCTTAAAAAAGGCCCAAAGCAGCAAACATCATTAAAAAAAAAGCCAATGCTTGAAAGCTAAAAGCAGTAAGTATGCAGATATTTTAAAAGAATGAAACAAATATTATATTAAAAATGCCAGCTGGAGGGATAGCTCAGTGGCTGCGGAGCCAGAGGTTGGGAATTTGATTCTACCTCTACGAGAAGAGCCAGCCTGTGTAGCCTTGGGCAAGCTGCACAATCCCAGAAGAAGGGAATAAGAAACTACTTCTGAGTACTTTCTACTCTGGTCAATATGACCGCCTAGAGTGGTCATATTGACCAGATAGGCGGGATATAAATAGAATAAATTAAAATAAATAAATAAATAAATTAGTAAACCCTGAAAAAGGGCGACCCTAAGTCAGAAATGACAGTGGCACACCATTATTATCATGGTTATAATAAAAATTGTTTAAAAAAAATAAATACCAAAATACATTTAAAAGCAAGAAGGGACAACGATCGATTTTAAACCCTTCTCAGATAGCCAGTCACGGAGGGAAACCTTGCCTGAAGAGAAAGGTCTTCTCCTGCTTGAGGAAAGACAGTAAAGATGGGGCCAACCTGGCCTCCAGTGGGAGGGAGTTCCAGAGTCTGGGAGCAGCCACCAAGAAGGCCCTCTTCAGTGTTCCCCCCAAATGCACCTGTGAAGGTGATGAGACCAAGAGAAAAGCCTCCCCTGATGATCTTAACACTTCAGTCAGCTCATAAAGGGAGAGGCGGTCCTTGAGATAGCTTCGACCCAACGCACTTCGGGCTATATAGTTTAAAATCAAAGTCATTAGTTCTTAGAAATTTAGCTTTGAACTGAGCGCTCAACCGAGCGTGTAACTTGGTCAAACATGAGACAGCCATCTGGAAGCATGGCAGTCATGCCGACTGGGTTTACATGGCGCAAACGCAACATGATTCTGGCTGCTTTACGAAAAATGACCTAAGATGGCTAAAGCTATCAATCCACAAAGCAACTAAGATTTACAACCCCATGTGTGGTAAGGAGAGGAAGGAAATGGGGTCGAACCTGAAGGAGTGCAACGGAAATCGGACTGAAAGATTTTCGCATCCTTAAATTAAACTCAGGGATTAGTAGTTAAAAGATGTGACTCATGATCATGTCCTTCAAATATAAGAAGGTCTGAGTAGCCACAGAAGACGGCAAATATATGCTAATTTGTTGAACTCATTGATCAGCCCTTGTAGAAAGTGACAAGGGGGTTGGGCTCCATGGCTTTATCAGCCCCTTCCAGCTCAACGATTCTATGATTCTATAAAACCAAATCAAAGACAGAAACTGTAACCAGAGGGAGAAATGCGATGAAATCGAGGTGCAGGTAGCTTTAAGTCCCTACGATAGCTCAATAGTACGGAGGTGGTGGGGTAATGGACTTGTGCTCTGGAGTGTTAGAAGAAATCATCATCTCTGTCCTCCCACATCGAACATTTGTATCTGGAAGCTGAGTCCTGGCAAGTAGACTTCTTTCTTCTTAAGTTGAAAGGTTTCACTCCTCCTCCAAGTAGCTTCTTCAGTCGGAGGTAGGAGATCCCTGGTAGATCCTTCATGTTGGCTTCAGGGGTCTGAATAGGTTCCCCCCATGGGGATGCGGGGAAGCAGACTCTTCAGTTTTCAAAAAAAAGACATCAACCTTGTAAGGACCCAAAACTCAAAGTTCCGACACATTCTGTGAAACTTAGCAATGAAAAAAAAACTTCCTCCCAGCCCTGCGCCAGCTCCAGCTGACACCGCTTGTCTTCTGGGGTCAACGGAGAGTTCTACGTTTCACAGGGATCGCTGCTCGAGCCGCGTCAACGGACTCCCTGCCAAAGCGGTGTCACTTATGCTAACCGGGCTATGACCCACGTGCCCATCAGAGGGAGAGAGCCTGAACCGGGGGCCTGCTCTTCCTGTCCCTCGGAAACCATCATTGCCAGGGAAGAAACAGAAAGGAGCAACCTGGGCTTGTGCTTCGGAGGAGCTCCGATTCCTCACAGGTCACCACGAGGCACATCCCCAGAGATGGCCGCCTGTCAGAGAGACCTGGGTGCTGTCAGCTCAGCAAAAGTTGAGTTGGCCTCCTCAGAGCCCCCTCGCCTGCACTCCTTCACATTCTGAACTCCCAGCATATTCTCCCTGCGTACTGAACTATCCGTCAAACGGGACTCAGAGTTCACCTTCCATACGGTGAGGACTGTTTCCCACCATACATGAAGGAATTTGAGAGGCAGCAAAAGACATGAGTTCGGCATACCCTCATTCGTTCATTCATCCATTCGTTCATTCGTTCATTCGTTCATTCATTCATTCATTCATTCATTCATTCATTCATTCATTCATTCATTCATTCACATGGCATCATTAAAACATGATATTTAAAGCTAAAAACCCAAGGAATTTACTACCTGGCTACTGAGACGTGGGACGTGGGCTACTTAGGGACGTGGTGGCGCTGCGGGCTAAACCGCAGAAGCCTGTGCTGCAGGGTCAGAAGACCAAGCTGTCGTAAGATCGAATCCATGCGACAGAGTGAGCACCCGTCACTTGTCCCAGCTCCCGCCAACCTAGCGGTTCGAAAGCATGCAAATGCGAGTAGATAAATAGGGACCACTTCGGTGGAAAGGTAACAGCGTTCCGTGTCTAAGTCGCACTGGCCATGTGACCACAGAAGATTGTCTTCGGACAAACGCTGGCTCTATGGCTTGGAAACAGGGATGAGCACTGCCCCCTAGAGTCGAACACAACTGGACAAAAATTGTCAAGGGGAACCTTTACCTTTACCTTTACCTAACATCTGGATGACCCAAACGAAGTCAATATGTTTGAACACCAAGAGAAATGTCAACAGTAAGAACAATTGAGCAATGGAATCCGTAACCTTGTAAGTTGGCAAGTTCTTCTTCTATGATGAAGCCCAACCAGTTGAAGCTGGCTAGCTGTCACCTGGGGATGCTTGGCATCTTCATGCACAATTAAACAGAATCAAGATAAGTATTAGGTTTGCATAGATGGAGTAGGAATCTCTATTGCTTGGTTCACATTTTAACATCAGGCAATCTAATTCCCTCTTGTGAGGCTAGTTTATGAGCTGGAGAAACACCATCCTGTTTTGGTTCGCACCCTTCTCTGAATCTTGAAGATTCACCGCCCCCTAGAGTCGAACACGACTGGACAAAAATTGTCAAGGGGAACCTTTACCTTTACCTTTACTGAGATCTAGCCAGAAGGTCCTCCTGAAAGAGCCGTCTCTCAGGGAGGGGAGAGGGATGGGCTGTAGACGGAGAGCCTTTTTGGCAGCTGCCCCCAGTTTTTGGAATGCCCTTCCAAACGACATCCGACTGGCGCCGACCTTACTGACGTTTCGGCACCAGGTTAAAACCTTCCTGTTCCGTAAGGTTTTTAAATGAAGGTTTTTAATTTTAATGGATAGTTATGGATCCAAATTGTTTTTGTAGATTGTTTTATCCGTATTGGTTTTTAGTGTGTCTGTTTTAATTGAATTGTTTTAATTGATGTTGGAAGCTGCCCGGAGACTCTTGCAGAGGGCAGGCAGCATACGAGTCAAATGGATAAATAAGATAAATAAAGGCGGCTTGCATCATGACAAGTCAGTATTTCAGTTTTAATACAAAGTACCTGAAGGTGGCTTACCTCATAAAAAGACAACCTTTGAATCTAAAAACAAGGGATCTACAAAGGTGGCTAAAATAATTAAAAGGCAAATTTAAAGCTGAAGCAATGGGAATATAAAGGTGGCTTACTCTGTTAAAAGACAATATTTAAATTAAATATTTAAAGCTAAATACAATGAGTACGTAAAGGTGGCTTGAACCATGAAAAATAATATTTAAAGCTAAAAAACAATGAGTACATAAGGCTTACACGATTAAAATACTGTACAATATTTAAAGCTAGAAACAATGAATTTACAAACGCAGCTTACATCATTAAAAGGCAATATTTAAAGCTTGAAACAAGAAGTATACAAACAGTAAAAAGGATTAAACAAGTACCCTTTTGAAAAATGGTAAGCAAAAACAGTACCAGAAATGCATTCAAAGCTGTAAGGCATAGCAAGCCATTTAAAAATTCTACTCAGGCAGTCAGTCACTGAGGGAAAGTTTGCTTTAAAGGAAAGGTGTTTGCCTGCTTGCAGATGGACAGCAAAGAGGGGGCCAGGCTGGCCTCCAGTGGGAGGGAGTTCCAGAGTCTAAAGGAGCAGCGACTGAGAAGGTCCTTCTCTCTTGTGTCCCCATCCAATGCACCGGTGAAGGTGCAAGACCGAGAGGAAGGCTTCTCCTGATGACCTTAATACCCGAGCGGGCTTATAATGGAACATGTAGTCCTTGAGATAGCTTGGACCCCAAGTTCTTTTGTGCTTTATGGGGTTAGAACCAGCACTTTGAATTGTGCCCACAAACAGGTGAGCAGCCAGGGAAGTTGCTGTGATGGGCGGGTTGTGTGATCCATGTAACCAACCCCAGTCTGCCATCTGGCTGCCATGTGTTACACCCGCCGAAATTTACTGCACTTTCCAGAGGCAGCCCCACGTCATTTGCATGACCACGCAGTGCCGTCCCGGTATTTTGGACCACCACTGTGTCAGCTCAGACTGGCATAGCTGATGTTCAAAGACGACGGGGATGTGCTGTTGAAACATTTCCAAGGCACTGCATCTGGCAGGTCCGGCATTAACCGACTCTGGTGGGTTACGGAAGTTGTTTCTCCTGCAGCGTGAAATTGCACAAGCGGATGTGGCATCTGCCCCTCGGTGCGATTCATGACCCGCCACATAGAAAAACCAGCCGTTCCCCACCGTTTGATGGAAACATAGCCCGTCTGTTAGGTGTGCTCAAATTAACAAGAACGACAATCAGCCAGCGGACCAGGTTTAGAAATGGACGTCGAGACCTGGTGGGACCTTGGACTCGGGCAATAGGTTGGGGATGAAGCTGGTCCCATATTTTTTATCCTGCTCCATGTAGCTCCAAATGCTCCCTCCACATCCCTGAGCTGCTTTTAGATGCACTGCGCAGCCCCTTGGCTCTGAGCTGCTACCTAGCAGAAAGGCACAGGCTTCGCTGCTGTCATCTTCTCGACCGGCATGTCTGTCTATCATGTCAACCCCTCTGAAGGCTGATCAGCAGATGTTCTCTCCTTCCCCAAAGGAGGAGACGGCGGGGGGTAGAAAGGACCAAGGTACAGATGGTTTGGCTGGGCCCTCCCACTTCATCCCTTTCTTGCTGAGATGAAGCCTGTCAGTTCCCCAAGCAGGTGGTGGCTGGCTAGTCACAGAGATGCATTAGGAGGCCGGGAAGCAAAGACATTAATCTATCACTGTCTAGATACGGCAGTACGCGTTGGAATTCCATGCACATTTTCTTCCAATACTTGTCACCTTAAAAACCCTGAACAGGTTGAGTCCAAGCTATCTCAAAGACCACATCTCCTTTTATATGCCTGCCCAGGTATTCAGATAACCAGGACAGGCCTTTCTCTCAGTCCCACCACCCTCACTGGCATGTTTGGTGAGGACCAGAGAGAGGGCCTTCTAGGTGGCTGCTCCTCAGACTGTGGAACTCCCTCCCACTGGAGGCCAGCTTGGCCCCATCTTGGCTGTCCTTCCATAGGCAGGTCAGAGCAGCGCTGGGGCTCGTTTTAAAAGGAGGTCCTATGCCCATCTTCAAATCTTGCTTTCTGATCGTCTTCCTTTCTCTTTCTCCTCTAGCTTGTCAGTTGGGATACTACAAGTCTTCTCCAGGGGATCAGCTGTGTGCCAAGTGCCCTCTACACAGCTCTTCTGAAACCCAGGCTGCCCAGGTGTGTCGTTGTGAGAACGGCTTTTACCGTGCCCCCCAGGACCGCCCATCGGCAGCCTGCACACGTATGTACTCCCTCCCCCGACTGCATATATGAAGCATGGGTGTGAGTCCGTGTGGGGCCCCATGGGCCTTGTTGGAAATAACACTAGGCATGATAGATAGAGGCAAAAGGCAGGTACGACTCAGAAATCAGCGGAGTGAGGAATTGAACTCCAATCTGCAGCTCTTCAACCAGATACCTAAACCCCTAAACCACTGAACCCAGCCATAGATATTCCAACACAGACTTTTAAAAACAGAGCCTCCGAGGTATCTACCTGGCTGGAGAATCCTATCCGTTTTGCCTCTTTCCATGTTCAATGTTGTTGTTGTTGTTGTTGTTGTTGTTGTTGTTGTTGTTGTTGTTGTTGTTGTTGTTGTTGTTGTTGTTGTTGTTGTTGTTGTTGTTGTTGTTAAACTCTTCTTCCAGTTTCATTTTCGAGTGCTTCTAATAGCCCAATGCTGTGGTCAGAAGAAAAACTGACCTTTGTATGTATTTTGTAGAGCAAATGACCCAAACGTCAACCTTAGCGCTGAGACTTCAAAGGGTATCAGTTGATGGGCGAAGCCTTTTTCTGCCTTTAGAGAGCTGATCGTTTTTTTGTGTATTTTTTTTCTTGATGGTTCTTCCAGGTCCTCCTTCAGCTCCCATGAACTTGCTGTCCAGTGTGAACGGTACGTCGGTCACTCTGGAATGGGCCCCTCCCTTGGACAAAGGAGGCCGGAGTGACATCCTCTACAACGTGATTTGCCACCGCTGTGCGTGGGACTCAGGCCAGTGTGAGGTCTGTGGTGCCGGGATCCGCTTTATGCCCCAGCAGATGAACCTGGCCCAGGGCTCTCTGGCGGTTGCCAATCTCCTGGCCCACACCAACTACTCCTTCTTTGTAGAGGCCATGAACGGGGTCTCCGACCTTAGCCTCCAGCCGCCAAGATTTGCTACTGTCAACATCACCACGAACCAGGCAGGTAGGAGATGCCCTTCCCCATTACAGTCAGGCAAACACTTCAGCTTCTGTGTATTTGTGAAGGCTTTCACGGCCGGGATCTAATGGTTGTCGTGGTCCTCTGAAGATGCCAGCCACAGAGACTGGCGAAACGTTAGGAAAAACCACCTTCAGAACACGGCCAAGAAGCCCGAAAAACCCAAAACAACTACTTCAGCTTCTGCTCAGCCTGTCCCCTTTTCTTCTTCCTTCTCCTCCTCCTCTTCCAGGGCTTGTTCAGAAATGACCATCTCAGGCCATTTCGTAGAGTCATAGAATCATGGAAGGCCATTGCGTCCAACCCACTGCTCAAGGCAGGAATCCCAATCAAAGCAGATCAGACACACGCTTGTTCAGTTTTCTCTTGAAGGCCTCCAGCGTTGGAGTGCTCGTCACTTACAGAAGTATTTGGTTCCATTGTCGTACTGCTCTAACAGTCAGGAGGTCTTTCCTCATAGTCAGCCTAAATCTGGCTTCTTATAGCTTGAACCCATTATTATCATATTTTTCCATGTATAAGACTATGCTTTTGTCTAAAATCTTTAGACTAAAAATTAAGGGTCGTCTTATACACGGAAGTAAGCTGAGGAGAGAACAAAAACAAGTGGAGGGGAAAGCAGGGATCAAAGCGCTTTGATCCCTTTCCCCCCTACACTTGCTAAGCCACACTTACAGTAGATTTCTTAATTTTGGATTAGAAAAGTGGGGGGGCGTCTTATACATGGGGGCGTCTTATACACAGAAAAATACGGTACATGCCCATCTAAGATGATTGAGTGGAGTGCTGCTGCCTTGTACCCGATGTCCTACTTCCACAAAAGAGGACTCCATCAGAGACATTTTGTCAAGCGATTCCACAGATCCAGAGGCAATTTGATAGTCCAAGGCTGCATTTCTAGCAGTGGCTAAGCAGAGGCCCAAGTTAAAACTCATAAACATTGTGGGGTGAAAACGTTGCCCATAAAGCTTTGGAATTTATTTAGATTCCAAAGCAAAACAGGGAGACCAATCCATTTGTGAAGTGGATGGAAGCAAAACAAGGGTACTTGAAGAGGAGCAGGGTTCTCTGAAGCATCAAATATTGCTTTGGCGCTTTAGGAATTTAAAATGCTATTTTAAAAAAAACCACTCATTAAGAAAATGAAAGTAATAAGACAGAACTCCCAGAATGAGAATTATGGGATTCGTAGTCCCAAAAAAATAAATAGCACATCCCTAGAAAAGCATTTGCTAAATTGGAATAGGGAATCATCTCAATTAAGGAACACAATAATTGAGATTTAGAATACGGAATCATAGAATCATAAAATAATAGAGCTGGGTCTATAAGGCCATTGAGTTCAACCCCCTGCTCAAGGCAGGAATCCAAATCAAAGCAGCTTTGACAGAGGGCTGTCCAATCTTCTCTGGAAGGCCTCCAGCATTGGAACACTTACCATCTCTCAAGGTCATTGGGTTCCATTGTCGTACTGCTCTAACAGTTAAGGGTTTTTTTCCTGATCTTCAGCCTAAATCGGGTTTCCTGTGACTTGAGCCCATTATGATGTGTCCTGCACTCTGGGATGATTTGGGAACCGATCCTGCCTCTCCTCTATGCAGGTGTGCAGAGAGAATTTGCACAAAAAAGAAGGAAGGGTCAAATCACGGGCATGTCTGCAATTTCAGGAAGACTACGGGAGCTGCTTTCCTCCTCTGGGTAGAACAACATCAAAACGGATCCTCCATCTCTCATTTGGCATCTCTCATTTGGCATTCGTAGGGTTAAAAACGATGGTCAGCTGTTTTGACCGAGAGAAGAAGGAATAGAAAGATATCCAGTAGATTAAGTTGATGGAGCCAAAGGACAAGATGAGTGACAGCTGAATCCCCCAATAGAACCCAAGAGCTTCTCTGGACACTTCAGCCAATGAGTCACTAGGGAAAGTTCTGACAGAAGTCGCTGTGCGATACGTCTATTACCCCTGCAGACATTCTGCTGGCTGTTTTGTGAGGTTGTAGGGTGAAGAGAATGGCATGCGTCAATGGTTAGATAGATGTTTTCCCCCTTTTTCTGAAATAGCTATTTTCTTTCTTCTTTCACTTCACTTGATTTTCTAAACTTTACTGAACTTTACTGAAATGTTATTACACTGTTAGGACTCTCTCTCTCTCTCTCTCTCTCTGTGTGTGTGTGATTGTAGATGTTTGCTACATGGGCTTTGAGTGGCTAGGTCACAGAATGAGGACACTACATATGCTCCCCCCTTGACCCGGTTATAGACTCAGTTGTAGGATTTTCTTTTTTAATGCCAGGCTGGAAATGCATGGATAGCACCACAGACCCAGAACAGATATTTAGATATGTCTAATATTTAGAATGGCCAAGTTTAGATTAATATTTTTATGCAGTTCTCATATCTCCATGGTACCAGTGCATATAACTTATGTAACGTTTTTGTTCTGGTTTGATGCATTTTAATCCAAATCTTTCTCATCTGAATATCAGGAAAAAACTTCCTAACTGTTAGAGCAGTATAACAATGGAACCCACAGCTTTGGGAGGCGGCGAGCTCTCCAAAGCTGGAGGCATTCAAGAGGAAATCAGACAACCATCTTTGAGATCTGCTTTGATTTGGGCTCCTGTATTGAGCAGGGGGTTGGACTCAATGGTCTTATAGGCCCCTTCTGGCTCAATGATTCGATGGTCTGCATCAATAATGAAAATAAAGACTGCAAATCTACCAGCCCTTACTACTGAGTAGATCATGTACAGAGTGCTGGAGGAAAGCCTACACCCTAGGCTGTCAGAAAGACAGACAAATGGATCCTAGATCAAATCTGAAATGACCCTGGTGTTGAATACTAAGGCGTTCTTAATGAGGAAGGCAGGGTAACAATATTTTAAATAAATAAATACATCCTGAGATTTTTGAGCCTCAGAAGCCAACTCACGTGGCTAGGTTTAAGGGGTCCTGTCGATCGGAACTGTCGTGATTATATGCTGTTAATTTGGCATCTGGTGGAAGCTGGACTCAAGGGGCCCTTGGCCTGATCCAGCACAGGGCTCTTCTGAGGTTCTTACGGTCCTCTTTTGGGCACATTCTGAGAAGGCAGGATTCTCTGGAAAAGACAATCATGCTGGGAAAAGTGGAAGGCCGCAGGAGAAGAGGAAAACCAAATATGAGATGGATCGGCTCACTAAAAGAAGCCCCAGACTAGAGTTTGCGAGAGCTGAGCAGGTCAATTGAGGGCAGGACATTTTAGAGATGGCTCCTTCATAGGTCACCATGAGTCAGAGGTGACTTGATAGCACGTAACATCAACAATATACAGAGACTGCTCGTGAGATTTCCAGTATTTCCAGGAGCCAAACATTCAGGGCAGAATAGAGATGCTTCTCGTTATTTGCGTTAGTTATATTTTTAAAACAGTGGATCGTGGAACCGGAGAAGCAGAAGAAAGAGAAGCAACTAATTGGGGACATAAAACAAGCTTATAAAACGTTGTGGAGAAGCTCATCAGACCAGGGCTCCAGAGGTAATCGGTTCCAGCACTTTTCTGATGTCCCAGAGAAAGGACACCTTCACAGGGTGCATAATTAGCTTCTGAAATTCAACGGCGGAGACACAGTGACAGCTACTAGATTAGACAGCTTTTAAAAATGATCAGATCAGTTCATGGAGGATTGGTCTGTTCGCCGCTCTTTGTCATGATAGCTAAATGGCATCTTAAGTACCCCGCTCGTAGTGTTATTCGAAAAGGGGGTTCTTCTGCATTTATTTCCTCTAGAGCTCTGCAGCCTCCCCGGTGTGGCGTGTTTCAGTTAAAGCTCATGAAAAGACACCCGTATGGGCAGCTCTGTGTGCTGCTAAATGTTGGTTTCGGTCTCTGGCTGTGGAACCAGAGATTGGGAGTTTGATTCCCCCACTGGGCCTCCTTGACCGGGGGGGTGGACTGGATGACCTGCCGGGTCCCTTCTATCTTTGCCGTTCTAGGATCATTATTAAATGCTCGTTCATATGAAGTGCTCTCAGATCTCGTGGAAAGCTCATAAAGGTGACAAAAAAGAATTCTAAAGTGGCTGTATGGGGAATGGAAAAATTACCAGCCAGCCAACTCAAACGCCTCTTTGATGGGGAGAAAATTTTGGAGAATTTAGAGGAGTAATTTTCATAGAATCATGGTGACGTTGGAAGGAGCCTTGAAGACCATCGTGTCCAACTGCTTGCTCAGTGCAGGAGTACAAAGCAAAAGTTATCTGCCAGGGTGGTTGTCTAAATGTCTCTTGGATGCCTCCAGTGTTGGCGTGCTCACCAGTTGCATTTATGTTAATGCTTATTCAACTTTTTAGGTTCATTGTTTTCTTCTTCAAATAATTTGGTATGATGAAACATATGTTCTCCTGACATCTTCCCACCATCGTTTCTTGTGACTGATTCTACACAGGCCAAATATGGAAATGCACAGAAGCTTTAGGGCAGTGATGAGCATAACTTGTTGATCTCCTCCCTTTACATTTTGTTGTGGTCAGGGGTGTGCCACGGTCTGGACTGTATAAAGGGTGCACAGCCCAGGGTTCCACAAATGTAAGGGGGGGGTGAGTGTCGTACCTTGTCCTAGACCACGAAAAATTCAAGCAAAATGCAAGCTTTCATGGAGAAGAGTCAACTTCCTAAGCCTGAGGACCAGCGCTTCATGGATAGTGCAGAAAAATTCTAGTCCAAAATCTGATGGTCAATGTCTGTTTTGAGAGGTGACTTGAGAACTAGGTTGCAAACATCATCTGGGGGATGGGGTACCAAGCATCATCGCCTGTGTTATGGCTGGAATTTCACGCCCCACTTTTAAGACCAAAACTGTTGCTTATTACTTTGTGATTGCCCCTTTCTGCAAATTATCCTCTGTGGTCTTCTTGGCACAAAGTCTTCTGCACGAGTTATTGTGTGTGTAAAAAAAAAAAACAGTACAGAAATGTCCATAGTAAAGTTTAGGGGGTGCAGAAGCCACCCAGCTCTCTCTGTACCCAAATAAAAAGCCCCCCATTTGGGGCCGACCCATCCTGCACCCTTAAGAGCCATTCTAACATCATTGCCAAGTCTGGGTGTGCGTTTGTGGATCTCTTTTAAAATTTAAAAAAATGTGTCCCTGATGGAGATGAATGGCTATGACCATGGAAATGCCATGCCCCTAAATGGGTGATCCATCAACTCCGTTTTAATCGACACCCTCAATCTTAATAGTGTAATATAGCGGTAAAGTTTTGAAAACTTTGCTGGTTGACAGGACAAAGATGCAGTGGCCTCAGCCTGGACCCTCCTTAGCCTCTCAGTCATTGGAAAATCCAGGGAAGACCTTGGGTTTTGTTGGGTGGTTCAGTTGTCCCTTCTTCTATAGCACTAGTGGCTCAGTCTACTGGATTCTTTGTGTGAGAGAGCTATCATCATCATAGGCATCCTTCAGTCTCGAGAGACTATGGTAACATGCTCTGAATCGAGGAGTGTCCTCTCCAGAGCATGAAGCCTGGGTAAAGTAATATGGAGGATAGGCTGTTACCCAAGCAGCAGATCCCCCCTCTCCACGTTGCTGAAATGGTCCAATGGAAAGGCAAGAACCAACGTCGCAGGAGTTGGCAGAATGACACAAACTGCCTTCGGGACTCCGGCTCCGGATTTTGCCTCTAGGTTAACTCCTGAAGCCTTTTCCATGAGTGGATATAGCCGCAAGGCAGTGGAGGTTTGAAATCGGAGTTTTCCTTCTCCTAGATGGGCTGCCTTCCATGGCTGACAAGCCCCAGCTACCCGGCAAGAGCTAAGCATATTAGTATTTAGAGTTCAGGATCAGGAACATTGCTTTTCAGAACTTCAATAATGCCCCTAGTGGCCCTTCCAGCATTCTCAGGAGCTGTGGTTGAACTTAGCGAGGCGTTAGCCAATGATAGATCACTCGTAGTTACCATCTTTGTTTCTAATCAAGATGTGGAAATTGAGTCCTTTTAGGGCTTTACAAAGATGGCCGACACGTTCCTGGGGTCTTCAGCTTCTCCTCTCCTTCCCACTTCCTGTTCCTTCTCTTGCGTAATGTTCTCCGTTTCCTCTTTCCATAGCTCCATCACAAGTGCTGGGCGTCCGCCAGGAGAATGTGGGTCAAAACAGCATCACTCTGCTGTGGCAGGAACCCGACCAACCAAATGGCATTATTCTGGAGTATGAAATCAAGTACTATGAGAAGGTAAGGACAGATTTGTGATTGGGGACCTGCCTGATGGGTCCTCTCAGATAGATGAGGCGTGCTAATGTTTGGAAAAGTTAATAATCTCTTCTTTCTTTCTTTGGGAACACATGCATAATTCCACTGAACTCTAACTTTTCGGAGCTTCGTCAGAATGCAAAATTTATTTCACTGATATTTATATTAATAATAGCCATCTTAGACCTGCAGAGCTGGAAGGGACCCTGTGGGATCATCAAATCCAGCCCTTGTCAAAGAGACCCAGTGGGGAATCGAACTCATAGCCTATGGCTCCACAATATGCAATCCAGCAATTCAAAAGTACATATAATAGAAGGTGGAAGAAATTATAACAGGAGGGGGAAGAAATAAGAAAAAGCATCAGATCAAGGGAAAATGCAGAAACGCACATATTAGATAAATATTTTCCCTGAAGTACTATGTATTTTATAGCTCATCAGTGTGGGGGAGTGGACAGAGTGATGGACTAGAACACGGAGGTCCTGGGTTCAAAATCTTGCTTGGCCATGAAAACTGATAGAAGAGAGGGGGGGAACTGGCATGGGGAAAATGAAAAGTGCCAAGTGGCATAAACGCCTTCAATAACCAAGTCACTATTGGTCACCTTGATCAAATGAGCCATTCTTAGAACATGCATATAGGATATGATGGGCATTTTCTTAGGAGACCACCAAGTTGGTGACATGACATCCACAAAATATTGCATAGATGTGTTTTATATAGCAAAATTCCCATCTAATACAGCTTCTAAGGATTCTTGATCAGTACTGGTGTAGACAGATGGGATGAATTGGGACTAGGTAAATCCCACTGATTCGATGGCGGAGATCCTGTTCCTTAGTGTAGTAAGCCACAATTTGAAAAGGTCTCCAGTGAATCAGTGGAACCTCCTGACGAGTTGACTCAGCAAACCCGAACGATTCAATGGTCTGTTTTAGTTATGACTGTACGTTGAGCAACAGGATTCCAGTGAATGGGAATCCTGTTTGCTCCTCCAATTGCTGCTGACAACTGAGTTCGAAGCCCAAATACCTAATCTCATATCTGGAGTCATGCAACTCTTACTTGGCATTAGGTTTCATCTACTCTAGTGCCTTTTTTCCAGGTGCATCTGGAGGTACCAACGCCCTGGTATATGGTATCTCAGCCTTCTCTTAATTTCCAGGCTCTGTTTAGGCAGAAAGGCATATGTGGCTTGCCACCGGTTTTTAAGCTTGCATTGAAAGCCGTCCAGAAGCACCTCTCTGCCCTGATTAGACAACAAGACCAAAAGGAACCCTAATGCAATTGCATCAAAAATTTCATGCACACATGCGCATAAGTGCATTGATTAAACTGCAAGGTAACAGGAATGGCTAATACAATTGCCTCCCAATCCCATCTCGCTGGGATTTATTAAAAACATAGATCCACGGGTACGTTTCGGTAACCTGAAAGGAAAGCTAACCACCCCATGAACTCAGGCCTGTGGTGAGGGGTCAGCTTGCCCATTCTAATGGCGCTTTTAGAAATTCTTCAACTCAGGCAGGCCAAGCAGAAGTGGAAGGGGGTATGAGTGGAAAAATCAGACCCTCTGCACACGGTTGCCGAAACGTGGCTGCTTCTCTTGGGCGTGGCTGGGTGCGACGTGGCTTTCTGTTCCTCCAGGACAAAGAGATGCAGAGCTATTCCACCCTGAAGTCAAAAGGCAACGGCACAACCATCTCGGGTCTGAAACCTGCGACCCGCTACATCTTCCAGGTCCGAGCCCGCACCTCGGCCGGATGCGGCAAGTTCAGCCAGGCGGTGGAAGTGGAGACGACGAAAGCAAGTGAGGCAAAGCTGGGGGGGGGGGGGGGAAGAGAAGTGTGGCATGCCCAAGCATGGGGTGTGGGACATGAAGGGCTGGAAAACCCAGAGTGAGGAAACACTCACTGGGTTGCTTTGTTTTCTCTGAAGTTCTAAGCCCTACATCATACCGAGTAAAAAGGTAAAGGTTCCCCTTGACATTTTTAGTCCAGTCATGTCTGACTCTAGGGGGCGGCGCTCATCCCGGTTTTCAAGCCGTAGAGCCAGCGCTTGTCCGAAGGCAGTTTCCGTTGTCACGTGGCCAGCATAACTAGGAAACGCCGTTTTACCTTCCCACCGAGGTGGTCCCTATTTATCTACTCGCATTTGCATGCTTTTGAACGGCTAGGCTGGCGAGGAGCTGGGACAAAGCGACGGGAGCTCCCTCCGTTGCGTGGATTCGATCTTACGACTGCTGGTCTTCTGACCCTGCAGCACAAAGGCTTCTTCCGATTTAGCCCACAGTGCCACCACGTCTGAGTAACTATTTATTAATTAAAAATATTTTTTCTCCTGCCTGTCTCCTGAAAAAGAACCCTAATATAATTGCAGATGGGGTGGGTGGGTGAATTTCTTGATCATCCCAGAGTGGAGGACACATAAGAATGGGCTCAAGCTACAGGAAGCCAGATTTAAGCTGAAAAAACTTCTTAACTGTTAGAGCAGTACAGCAATAGAACCCATAACCTTGGGAGGTGCTGAGTGCTTCAACATTGGAAGCATTCAAGGGGAAATTGGGCAACCGTCTGTTTGATCTACTTTGACCTGGATTCCTGCCTTGAGCAGGGGATTGGACTAGATGGCCTTCAAGGCCCCTTCCAAGTCCATGATTCTAGGATTCTATGATTTAGTGTACCATCCCCTTGGTTCTGTGAAGTCTAGCAGAAAAATCCAACTCCTTCCTGAAGCTACAAATCCCATCATTCCTTAGGATACAGGTATGGCAGTGAGAGCCCTATCACACTCCGATAAGTAGATACAATCAGAATGCTAGCCTAGATGAGCTTTTCATCGGATCAACTATGACTGCGCTCATGGTTTCAAGTCCCAGTGTGAAGGTTCTCTCCTTGGTAGGAGGTCCAAGTCCCTTGTTAAGAAGACAAGGTGCTAATTGGCCAAAACCCAGGCTCTGTTCTTCTGAATGCCACCCCTTCCTTGCCTTTCATCATCTTCCTGCCCAGGGAAGAAAGGATGCACTGAGTCCAAAGAAGAAAAGTGGGTGTGTCTGCTTGTAAATTTCAGAACATCCCAACTGAGAACCCGCTGCAATCTTTCTCTTCCAGTAGCTCCCCGATACGATACCACTACAGTCATATGGATCTGTCTCACCCTCATCAGCGGCCTCGTCAGCCTGCTCCTCTTTCTCATCTGCAAAAAGAGGTAGGCATAGATCTTTTCCTGAAAGCCACAGGGTGCAGGGGGAAGAGCAACGCTATGTAGGTGCATAGGAGCGCACGGACGGGTGGGGAAAGGGTGGGGAAAGGAAGACATGAATTCAGCATCCACACGAGTAAGTCACAGACAGTGGGGGGGGAAGCTCTTGGCATTTCTCCAACTTCTGCTAGGGAATTGCTCCTTTTCACCCAGAAAAATAAAATAAAATAAATCAAGCATTAAAGTGGAAAGCCGTCAGAGGTGTGAAAGGTTTTCAGTGTATTCCTCTGTGATCACCTGCCTATGGAAAAGGAGGTGAGGGTTTGCATCTGGGGCAATGAGCTCATAACCTTCAGAAAGCATGTTTGTTCCCCTCTTGAGGCCAAAGCTGTTAGGAAAGTAGATCCTCACTTGTCTTGTCCTCACAGGCAGGTAGAAGGATCCAAAAACCTTCTTCTTGCTGGTGAAAATGATGAGGAATGTCCTATCATTCTCGTTGCTGTTCTTGTGTTGGTGATAATTCACGTTTGTGTTGAAAAATTCAAAAATGTTGCACAAAATTGCACATTTTTTTGCACAGAATTATGCAATGTGGGCACAACAGACAAATTGCCGGTTAGGCAATCTGCTGCTTTTAAGAATCTGAAGCACCAGATAGGTTGCTCGCATCCTTCTTGACACATAGCCTTCTGTGCTTGCTGTGTGTCTGGTGCTTTGCTTTCAAAAGGCAAAGTGGGCTACAGACATTTTGCACAATGTCTTGAACATCTCACAGAAGAGGAAAAGAAGCTCCTTGACTTAGTGGAGGCAATTCATCTTGATGCTCAGTTTCTTCTTTTTTTTTCTTTTGAGACAGCCTGCATTGAGAAGAGCAAGGAATTTAGCAACTATTTCTTCTGTTCCCTGAGGCTAGATGACCTAAAAAACCCAGACAAGCTGGAGAGCAAGGACTTTGGGAAGGTCAACGTTGCGGCCTGTCCCCAAAGTTACATATTCAGTGGTGTTGAGGAAACGAAGATGCCACTCTGAGAAAGAGGAGAATGATCTGTTGGATTGGTAGACACACATGTATTAACCTGCAAGAATAATTATAATCTGCGGCCAAGTCAAGTACGATGCTTGGCAACACTTTCCAAAGTTGTCTGAGTATGAGTACTCAGAAGAGCTTGGCCATTCTTTTCTTCATCTTAGAACGGCTGAGCTGGAAGGGACCCTCTGGAGTCCAACTCCTGTCAAGGAGGCCCAGTGGGGGAATCAAACTCCCAACCTCTGGCTTTGCAGCCAGAGACCTAAACCACTGAGCTCTCCAGCAACTCTGGGGCTGTGCCACTTTCCCAAGATTACCTAGGCTGGCCCTTCTCTTATGAGGCACGGTGAGGAAGCAAACTCCCAACCTCTGGCTTCACAAGTGATCCATTGAGAACTAGAGCTCAGTGGTCTGCAGCCAGAGGTTGGGCATTCGATTCCCTATGGTGCCTCCTTGAGAGGAGTTGGGCTCCATAGCGTCCCTTCCAACTCTGAAGTTCTAAGATTACAGGGATATCGAGTACCAAGGATAAATTCTGTGTAGAATTATTAGCCATCGCATTACAGGTTAGTTATTACCACATTTTTCCATGTATAAGACATCCCATGTATAAGACACCCCCACTTTTCTAATCCAAAATTAAGAAATCTAAGTAGAGCTTAGCAAGGGTTGGGGGGAAAGGGATCAAAGTACTGCAGGATAGCTTTGATCCCTGCTTTCCCCACCACTTGTTTTTGTTCTCTCCTCAGCTTACTTCCGTGTATAAGATGAGCCTCAATTTTTTAGTCTAAAGATTTTAGACAAAAGTATAGTCTTATACACAGAAAAATATGGTAATTCACAATGTTGCCATAGGTCATTTGTACAAATGATACGAATACAGATAAATCAATAACAACTGGATGAAAGACATGATCCCACCCTCCCAGGTAGCTTTCTCCAAGACGTTATCTGTCCCACCTGCAGAGACCAGCCAGATTGGTGAAGCTGAGTTTAGATACATGGTTCAGCGTAATGAATAAGTCTTTCGCCAGTGAGAGGTTCCACTTGAACACGGCTGGAACCCATCACAAGTTGAGCAAAAGCGCATAATGTGTTTTCTGTCACCCAAATATAGATGGGGTTGGAAAAAGTAATGAGCGTACCGTACAAAAAATTACAACCAGTCAAAGAAGCAAATTAAAAATATAATAAGAGTCTAACGAGAAAGCGTATGCTGAAATAAATCTGGAACGGAAAGAAAGAGTATGTTTCCCCCCTTTTGAATAATTGCATCGCCTTTGCAAATTACAACAGATTAATTGATTCCTCAACTAATACTCACATGATTAATTGATTTAGGTTTCCTGAGCTGCCAGGCCCTTAATTCCCCCCCTTTTTTTCTATCGCTGAATGTTTTATTTTGTTCCGATTCCTAATAAATCTTACGTCGGTAGCTGTCACCCATCCCGTTCCTGGACTGCACCGGCCTTAACTTATGCGCTTCCACAGATCCCTGGGAAGTTTTAAAAGCTAAATGGTGGAGTCCCCTTGTTATGAGGCAGATATCGGACACACATCCTTATGGGCCATTAGCGTGATGACAGAATTGCCGAGCGCATCTTCCCCAATCCGGTGCACCCACCTCAGTTGGACTATCATTCCAAACAGCAACAACTGGGGATAATGGGTGTTGTGGTGCAGTACCACAGCTTTGGGAAGGTGGATCAATTGTCTCCAATCCGTGACCACCTTGGGAAGTTCCTAGTTTCTGTGTGTGTGTGTGTGTGTGAGAAGGTTGTATTCAGCGATGGCCATGATCAGGACGAGGTTCAGAATAATCTACCGCTATTTATTTTTAAAGCAAAAGGAAGAAAACCATTCCCTGCTCTGTACCCAATGGGCTTCACAGTCACGATACGGTTCATTTTGTAGGGAAAGGAAGCTTTAAAGCAGCAATGGGCAGCATTTACCCTGAGCACCCCGAAATCTGTTTCTTTAGCAGCGATACTAACTTCAGCAAGGATTTCACCCCTCAATGTTCAGAAAAACAAACGGTAATCCTCTCTTACGTTTGTATCTCCTCCCTGTCTCTGGTGTGCCAGGCACTGTGGCTACAGCAAAGCGTTCCAGGATTCTGATGAGGAGAAAATGCATTATCAGAATGGACAAGGTAAGTGAGTGAGAAGGAAGTGCTTGACCCCGCGACCTTTGAGTATCCGCCACTACCCAGTACTAGACCAATCAGTGGCTGGTCTATACTTTTGGGTCCCCTTCAGAGCCAGCAACGAGGTCTGGATAACCACTGTTATTGTCTTTGATGTTGATTGCCACAATTTTTTTTAAAAAAATTACGGAGTAAAGTCACTTCCGGGATCCTTCTGGAATTAGAGTCCCTGAGGTTTAAGCTTCATTAGATTCATAAGAGATCCACCCCTTCACTTCATGCAACCTAAGAAATAATGATCAGGCCTATGGATGCGAACCTTCACCTGGTTTGTTCTTGCGAATGAAAACAAAACAAAACAAAACAAAATTGGGCAAGGTTTCTCCTGCTTCGGTCAGATCAGAGTCTGTGTATTCCCTCACTTTTGTGCATTTTGAGCAAAATGTTGTACTTTGTACAAATATTCGCACATTCCGCAAAATGCTAGGTTTTGAGCAAAACTGGAAGGTTTTTGAGGAGCAACTCGTTGAATTTTATGTGTTGAGACAAAAAAAGGTCAGGCATTATAGCATTCATGCTGGAGCAAAATGCCTTGCAGGAGCTGTCTCTTGGATGGGATGTCTTGGCATGTCATGACACTCTTAGGCTGATGATGAGGATATTCTGAGGATCTGGCTCATTCGTTGTCAGTCCTTTTTCCACAATAGTGCCGTTTGGTAGGGAAGTGGAAAGGAGCCATCACTATGCATCAGTAAACATTCTTGTTACCTGAAAAATTAAAATACTAGAACCAAAATAAAGCAGTGAGCAGATGGCAGCTTCTACATGAAAAGAAATTAGCTTACAGCTTGGACAGCCAGGCTCCAGACATCTGGGGGCCACGCATATTCATTACTGGATCTATGGAAAGTTTTGCCATCTCTATGAATGCTAGAGCAATTCCTTTATATATATATCTATATATAAACCACCCTTGCTCCCTCTAGTGGCCAAATAAATATATTTTCAAATTGAACTGTTGGGCTCTACAGTGCCAGAAGGAGTGGAGGCATCTCAAAAGCGAGGCAAGATTTTCCCCTTGTGCCCCCTTGAGAGGAAAAGGGAGACTTTTTCAGTCATTATTTCCATTGTTTGAGAAAAAAATTAGGGTGCTGGGGGCACACATAGGCCCATGGACTGCATGTTGCCTGCTCCTGACTCACACCATTTTCTCTTCAACAGCAGAACAGACAGCTGCTAGATCAGTGGCTCCCAAGACCCAGATTTCTGGGATTTGTAGTCCAAGAACATCTGGGGACCCAAGGTTGGGAGTCAGTCCTCTATAGGTACTGGTCACCTCTTGTTTAAAAGAGGCAGGGTGCCCATTGATCACAGATGCTGTTGTTAAAAAAAAAATCCTATGCCGAGCATAGTGGTCAATGAGAACACCTCTGGGATACACAATCAAATCACCACTCTGCACAACAGAGGCAGAGCCCATGGGGCTTCCTGGATGTTCTTGGACTATAACTCGCTCAGGCAGCATATTCAGCTCTGAGGCAAGATGGGAGTTGTAGTCCAACAACATTCAGAAGGCCATATGTTCCCCATCATATACAGGTCTGGTGTCCCTTCCCTAACACTCATCACTAGAACTTAGAGAAGTGGTTTTTTTATATATAGTATTATTATTATTCTCAGAATTCACCAGAGTGCCATCGAATTGTAGACTTAGAAGGGACCCCAGTGATTATTTAGACTGACCCCTTGCTTATGTCCAAGGGGAAAGGGCTACGTAAGTTGTCACTTAAAAAATGCACATTGGCGGTAATATGTTAAAAATTAATTTCATGTATTCACTACTGATCAGGATCTGACATCTCCTAGTTCTGCTGAGAACACTTAAGTATTATCTGCACATCTACGGCCCAGGGAGAAAACCTCTCATAGAGAAGGACCCAATTTATTCAGTGGATGAGCTGATTTTTTTTTCCATATTAAGCCCTTCACAACTTTGAGTGGGAAAAATCCCTCCCTCGGATACATAGACCTGATCTGGCTTTGCCTAACTATCAGCCGAGCTCATGAGAGCATCTTGCGTTGCTTCCCTGAAGAGCTTACATCTTCTCTCCTCTCAACCCCAACAGTGAAGTTTCCAGAGTCTAAGTTCTATGTGGAGCCACACACATATGAGGACCCCTGCCAAGCAGTCCATGAATTCACACGGGAGATAGAAGCCTCCAGGATCAAAATCGAGAGAGTCATTGGGTGTGGTGCGTAGCCCCCTTTTCTTTGTGGGTAGGTCTCCGGTTTGGTCTTTCTCTCTGTCCCAGCCCTCGTGAGCCAAGTCCTGGGTGTGTGTGTGAATCCCACCAATTAGAGCAAGTTCGGAGAAAGGCAATGAAGATGATCAAGGGACTGGAAACCAAGCCCTCGGAGGAAAGTCTGAAAGAACTGGGCATGTTTGAGAAAAGAAGACTGAGGGGAGATAGAGTCACTCTTTTCAAATATTTAAAAGGTAGTCATCCAGAGGATGGACAGGATCTGTTCTCAATCACCCCAGAGTGCAGGACAAGTGGAATAACAGGCTCAAGTTGCAGGAAGACAGATTTAGGCTGAATGTCAGGAAAAACATATTAAATGTTAGAGCAGTACGACAATGGAACCAGAGACCTTGGGAGATGGTGAGCACTTCAACACTGGAGGCATTCAAGGGAATTTTGAACAACCACCTGGAAGATATCCTTTGATTTGGATTCCTGCCTTGAGCAGGGGGTTGGAGTCAATGGCCTTTTGAGCCCCTTCCAACTCAGTTATTCTATGATTTCATGAAGCTCTCTAGAGAAGCGATTACCAACATCTCACAGCGAGGGGCTACAATTTGTAACGTCTTGGTTGGACCCATGAGCTGACTTCCCATTTTCCTTCCGAGGCAGGAGGACAAGCTTGTCAATGGCTAGGGAATCCTAATTAGACATATTGGTTTTCTTGGAGAAGGGCCATCCTGTACATCGCAGACAGCCCGTAATTAGAAGCTGAAGTTAGCAGGAGTCTTAATGTACCACTTAGTTCTATGAGGAAGGGGAGCTGAACCGCTATATCAAAAGTTGAGCTGGGAGTATTCAGAAGGAATGCTTGGATAACTGGTAGACCAGAAAGTTGATAGTCGAGGCGGTATCCTAATCCCCTAGTCACCTGGTGGAAAGAACAGCAGGTGGATATTTCAATTTTGCACAATTCTCCTTGGGACATTGTGGGAAATTAAAGCGACAGTCTCCAGTGGCTGTTTTGATTTCCTGCAGTGTCCTTGGTATGATGCAGCATTGAGAAATCAGCTCATGCCAGGATAAGCCCTGTCCAGGTTCTGGGACTCTGGCAACTTGCTGATGCCAATCCTGGATCAAGATCCTCTAACTTAAAAATATGCATCACCTCCTGGGAAGACGTATCAGGATGCTACCTAAAAATGGGAGCATTGCAGAGGAGTTCCAGATATGGGCGAGCGTTAGAACTCAGTGGTTCTCTGAAGGTCTCAGATCCATATTCAGTGCTCCTCAAGATGTTGTCGGACTTCACCTCTCCCCACGGCTCATGATTATGGTACCCCGAGCTGATTGGAATTTGCAATCTAGCATGTTCGCCCATGCCCAGGTTTCATAAACAAGTAGACAGAGCTAGCTTATGATGGTTTTGGAGGAAGGCTTGGAGTCCAGTGGTAGATATGGTGGGCATCCTTACCCTACAGAAGGTCTACTGTCTCCCGTGGGAAGACATCTCTATATATGCCCCCAATACCTTATGGAAACATGGTACAGAGTAGAGAACATTAGAATGAGTGGACCAGCAATGTGACCCAGGATGAGGCAATGCCCCAGAGCAGGGGTTCCCAAATGTTCTCGGACTACAATTCCCAGAATCCTTCACCACTAGCTCCGCTGGTGGAGTTGTAGTCCGAGGACATCTGGGGAGACAGGGTGGAGAGCCCCTGCCATAGAGGGTTAAATGAAACTGGAGGAGGAGGAGGGTCAAAATGAAAGTTCTGGTCTTTCATGGATATGCTGATCCTTCTTGCCGTGCAGGAGAGTCGGGCGAGGTGTGCTACGGCTGTCTGAAGTTGCCTGGGAAGAGGGAGATGCCTGTAGCAGTGAAGGCTCTGAAAGCTGGTTACACAGAGAAGCAGCGTCGGGACTTCCTCAGTGAAGCCAGCATCATGGCCCAGTTTGACCATCCTAATGTCATCCACTTGGAGGGAGTGGTCACCAAAAGTAGGTCTGAGGTTCGGCTGGGTGTGTTCAGACACGCTGTCTAGGGATTTATGGATTTTTTTTTCTAAACTACAAACAACATAATTTTCCATTCTGGGTGGTTCTACCTATAGGTGCCTTTCAGACACCTGGATGGGCTTCATCTGAGGGAAAAGCAGAAACTGGGAGGCGAAGAAGCATGAGCTAGGCCTAGCTCCATGCAAAGCATTAACTAGGCCTAGCTCCTTCCAAAGCTTGAGCTAGGCCTAGCTCCACCCAAAGCATGAGCTAGGCCTAGCTCCACCAAAACTTCCAGTTCCTGCCCCAGTGCCAGCTGGGAGCTTTCTTTCTGAGCAGGGTGGTTGGGTGGAGCTAAGCCTAGCTCAGCCTCAAACTTTTCCAGTTTAGGCCTTTCCCCCAGATGCATCACATTTTGGTTTCGTAAGATATCTGTACGGTTGATGCAATTCCCAGAATGGAAAATTATGGTCTGTGTAGTCAGCAAAATCGGTTGATCCTCCCTCCCTCCACCCCCTCCACTGCCCCATGGCCTCCCTACCTAGTCTTGAAGCTGCCACTACCACTGCCATCGTGAGGGGCAACAGGCCTGGGAGAATTCCAGGAAGTCTTGGGTTCAAATCCCAGCTAGATCTTTAGATGGCCCTAGATGGACCACCTTCCTATGTTTCTCTTCTATTTTTCTTGAAGGCTGTGTGCCTTTAACACCAAAGCTTGGCCATATTTCGAGCAGGGAAAAGAATAAAGAATTTTTTTCGAGTCTGTTGTTGAGTCTGAGGTTCAATCCCTGGACCAGGTCAACTAACTCTGTCCTTCTCATTCCTTTCACTATGCAAAGAGGGGGGAAAGCCCACAAAGAAACAAACCAACCCCCCTGCCCTTCTCTTTTCCCTGTCAAGGAAATCTAATCTCCTGCAGAAATCAGCAAGCTTTCCTCTCTCTCTTTTTTTCCCCTACCCACTGCCTGGAGCGAAAAGCTATCACTCGCTAATTGCCGAGGATCAAATGCCTGTTTAAGAGACAGAGACAGGATGGGACCGGAAAGTTGGCAGCCCTAGGCCTGTGCTGGCTTCTCTTTCCAGCTGCATCGATTTAACGGGGCTGCATGGATCTTGGGCCATCAACCCTTTGGAGGGCAGGGGGTGGGTGGGAATCCGTCCCTGTCTTTCCTTTGAATATTGCCTGTCCTTTAGGGATGCAATGAGCAAGAACAGCGTGTCTCTGGCTGCTGTCCTCGGTTCCTTACTAAGCTCAAAATGAGCTGCTTTGTCTCCCTGGTGGCCTCCTGCAACCCGGTTATTTGATGAGGATGCTCTACAATCTGCGGCAAGTGGCCAGCAGTATTTCTCTTTGGCCTGTTGCTGCTTTGCATCCTCAGGCTTGTGATTTGGGCTCGTTCCCCCCTGCACTCTTGCCACATTCAGAACTGGTCATCATCTGCAAAGGGCATCGCTGGAAAGGACCTTTTATGGATCATGGAGTCCAGCCCTTTTCAAGGAGGCATGGCAGGGAATTGAACCCCCAACCTCTGGCTCCGCAGTCAGAGACCTAAACTACTGAGCTTTCCATCATTTCAGAAACGTGATGCTTGTTTTCACTTGATAAACAAATTAGCTGCAGAAGGGGAGAATAAACAGAGCTACATCCGACACATCCTATTATGATAATAGGATGCAAATACGGTGCGGACAGCAAGAAGGACGTAATAATGAGATCTGCACCCCCCTGATTGGCCTTGACCGAATGAATATCATAGGAAACTAGAGTTTCTGAGCAAATGTCATAGGAAACTGGGTTTTGCACAGCCCCATTTTCCTCCACGGGACGGTGGGGGATTTCTGAGCGGCCCCCCAAGCACTCACGCCCCCTCGCAGCACCAGACGGACGCTTCAGGTCTTCCAGAGCTAAGTGACTGCTCAATTAACATGACCTCTCTTCTCCCCTGCAGGCAAATTAGTCATGATTGTGACCGAGTACATGGAGAACGGCTCGCTGGATTCTTTTCTCCGGGTAAGAAAATGTATATCACTCCTTCTCATTCATGCTGCATGGTTCCGGGCTGAGTGATTGACAAGAATAAGGACAAGCAGTGGCAGCTTCCGTGGCTCAGGATGATGTTAACCCTCCGATGACTTGCCTAGAGTCATGGGCTTAGGGCGCCGCTTTCTCCCTTCCCCACCAACCCTGTTTGTCAAGGTTGTTTTGTTATCTCTCCAGCCACAAATGTTATCTTTTGTTTGACTCAGGGATGCTGGCAAATCTCTGGGCCCGAGTCCCAAGTCCATGTCTTTGGTATCAAGTCCCAAGTCCCTATTAAAAACAAGCTTTCCCCCAGCCCCAGAAAAGCTCAGAGTCGCAAGTCAAGTCTGAGTAACTGAAGAAGAAAACCCACGTCAAGTGACTGCTGTGACTTAAATACAACTTGACAGCCAGTCTGATGGCTTGAGTTCCCATCCCTCATATGACCCTACTTGTATGGGACAGCAGCCCTACCAACATGTTTATGTCAGGCTAAATTCATATGAAATATGTGTGAAATAGCACAACCCACTTTCTAATCTTAACTGTAACCTGACACCTCCCCCCCAATTCCTCGGGGAGGCCTTTTTCTCAGTCCCACCACCTTCACTGGTGCATTTAGTGAGGACACAGGAAAGGGCCTTCTCTGTGGCTCCTCCCAGAGTCTGGAACTCCCTTCCACTGGAGGCCAGCCTGGCCCCATCTTCGCTGTCCTTCCACAAGCAGGCGAAGACCTTTCTCTTCAGGCCAGCTTTCCCTCGGTGAATGTCTGCCTGAGTGGAATTTTTAAACGGATTGTTGTACCTCACAGCTTTCCATGTGTTTTTGGTGCTGCTTATGTTTTTTTTTTTAAGTAGGGTCACATCCAATCCTTTTTTAAGTGTTTATGTACTCACTGTGGTTAGTTTTAAATAATGTAAGCAGCCTTGGGTCTTTTTTAAGGAGAAAGGCAAGGTAAAAGATATTTTAAACAAACAAATGGTCTGGTGAGGAGCCCCTGATGACAAGCTAACTTTGGCTGCTATTTCTTCAGAAACATGACGGACAGTTCACCGTTCTTCAACTGGTGGTCATGTTAAGAGGGATCAGTGCTGGCATGCGCTACCTGGCCGACCTGGGCTACGTGCACCGAGATTTGGCGGCCCGTAACATCCTGGTCAATGGCAACTTGGTCTGTAAGGTCTCAGACTTCGGACTGTCGCGAATCCTGGAGAACAACCCAGAAGCGGCCTACACCACGACGGTACGTTCCGTGTTCTGGCTTGGCCGGTCATGGCTCGCCCTGTGGGTGGCCTGGGGAAGATGGTGGTAGCGCTCAGCTCCCACAAAGCACCTGTCATGAGACCGGAAGTTCTCTGGAAAACTCTGTAGATGTTTCATGCATTCTGCGAGCCCTGCAGATCTTTTCCCTGCAGCTTTTAGAACGAACATGGACAGCTGGTCGAGATGTACTTTGGCTGGAGCCATCCCGGGTTTCAGGCAGAGGTTTTCATCCATTCTGGGCACTGAACTGGCAAGAGACTTCCAAAAAACCCAACCCAACGCTTGATCAGATAGCCCAGCATCCTTCCTTTAAGGATGGCTTAATCTGACCCCCCAGTTTATGACTTCTTGACATTGTCAGTAGCTGTATATAGTTTCATGCGGAGGTTCTAGAGATTGAACCAGGGACTTCTGCATGCAAACCAGTAGTCTACTGGTCCTACAGCTTCGCTTCCCATGCTCTGTCCTCCTGCTTGCTTCCCCCTTTCTCTTCCTCCTTTCTTTCCAAATTCCTCCTCTCTCTTTTATTTCCCATCCTGCCCACCCATCCTCCTTCTCTCCTGCCAGTTTCACCTGCTGTTCCTACACTCTTTGGCCTTCTCTTAGCTGCTCTTAGCTCCTGTCAAATCTTATTTCCATTTTGTTCCCCATCCAAACAGCATCCTCTTTGCTCCCCACATCTGGCTTCTTCTATCCTGGATCCTTTCTTCTCTCCGTTCCCCCGTCTCTTTCCCCCTTTTCCTTAGTTGCTGTTTCTACTTTGAGATCTGATTGGGCTACAAGGAGTCATTTATTGTTCTGATGGGAGGAGCACACCAAATGGGACAGTGCTCCCCCCCTCCCCACCGCAATAGGCCGTTTGTAGCCCAATCCACTGACCTTCAGATGTTTGGAAGGAGCCTGAAAGGTAGGTAGAACTCCCAAAATGGAGAATTATGGTACTTGCAGTTTGGAAAATCCAAAGGTCTTATCCCTTAACTGCTTTTGCTTACAGTCCAGTTGGGAGTTCTGGAATTTACACCTTTACAGCCACTGAGAACCACCCTAAGAGAACGAAACTCTTTCCTCAAACAAGGGGTAATTTTGGAATATCTTCATCCTTCCTACAGGGCGGAAAGATCCCCGTTCGTTGGACAGCGCCTGAAGCCATCACCTACCGAAAGTTCTCCTCGGCCAGTGACGTGTGGAGTTATGGCATCGTCATGTGGGAAGTGCTGGCCTATGGGGAGCGGCCTTACTGGAACATGACCAACCGGGATGTAAGAGAACGAGATGTCCTCCCTGGTGGTTCATGGATGGCAGAGACTCGCCATATTGAGCGGGGAAGGTTCGGTGATGAAAGAAGGGCGTTGTGCGAATTGATGGCCTGCACCTTTTCCTGACCCTTCGGGCAGAGGAGAATGGCCTTAGTGAGGGGTCCCAGGACAAGAATCTGCCAGTTTTGGTCAGGCAGCTTTAGGGCCGGTTTTCCCAATGGTCAACTGCTGCAGGACTGCAATGAAACATGGAAAGGATCAGAATGCCACTGGCAGATTTTTTTTTTTTTTGAAAAGTGCTTTTTTTGACCAAAAGACAATCCGGTGTAGCACTAGGACAGAATAACAGAGAGGAAAAGAATTAAATAAAACATAGGTTTCCCTGCAGCCCAACACACACACACACACACACACACACACACACACACACACACACACACACACACACACACACACACACACACACACACACACACACACACACACACACACAGAGTGTTGTTACGTGCTGTCATGTCTCCTCCGTTCAATCTCCAAAAGGTCCAACTGCCCTGCTCAACTCTTGTAGACTCAGAGTCTGTGGCTTCCCTTAGGGAGTAGTCCATCTCACATTCCGTCTTCCTCTTTTCCTGTTGCCTTCTATCGTTCCCACCATTATTATCTTTTCCAGGGAACCCAGGAATCTCATGTTTTCCCCAAAGAAAGACAGCCTCAGCTTCAACATTTATGTGTCCACATGCAGTTCAGGCTTGATTTGATCTAGGATCCACTTGTTCGTCTTCCTGACAGTCCAGCATATCTGCAAATCTCTCTTGCAGCAACCCATTTCATATTTATCGATTCTTTTTCCTGCCAACTTTCTTAACTGTCTATCTTTGACACCTATTCATGGTGATAAGAAATACAAGAGTGTGGATAATCTTGGTCTTGACCTGCAACAACACATCCTTACACTTGATGACCTTTTTCAATTCCTTCATTGCTGCTCTTCCTAGACTTGGTGTTCTTCTGATTTCTTGGCTATACTCTCCAGTGAAATTGATGTTTGAACTGAAGACTACAAAATCTGTCACTCTTTCAAATCATAGTTTAAATAACACAAAAGAAATCCCAGAATCCAGTTTTTGTTTTTGTTTTTGTAGCTGCAGGTGTAAGTGCAACCGGTCATACAAAATCTCTAACCATTTCCATTGCTGCATTTTCAACATTAAACTTGTATAGTTCTTCTGTATTCATGATTTTTGTCTTCTTAACCTTCAACTGTAGTCCTGCTTTGGCACTTTCTTCTTTCAGCTTCACCAAAAGTCATTTCCGGTCTGCCAGTAAGAGGTATACATAGATACAAGGTAACAATATAGAGATATACAGATATCCCCTGCCATGTTGTCAGTTAGCTACCATTAGCCGTGGGATGTTACACAAATATGCATAGGATTTTGGCCATCCTGTTTTTGCTGAACACACCTTTCATTGGTAAACAAAGCATGATGGAACATATCACAATCTTTCAAAATGGAAATCAGAGAGCTGCTAAGTGAAGGTGTCAAGAGCAAGGGGGTACAACCCTCTAAGGAAGCCGAGAGAGTCATCCTGGAATCTCTCCCCCCCCCCGAACCCTGAGGTTCTCCACCTGAGTATAGAGAGAAGGGATGGGGGAAATTTAAAAGTGAGGTGACAGGGTCAAACAACATCAGAGATGCACTGTTGTCCTCTTTAGAGAATACACCAGCCCCTGATTCACTCAAGATCTTATCAGATGTATATATAATCCAATCAGTCAGGGTTTGACCCACTCCTGACTAGCCGAGCCTGGTGATGAATACATACCGCAGGATCAATACTGCAAATCAACACCTAACGAGAGACAATTGCTTTCTGCGGGGGAGTGAGAACTTCCCCAGGATTTGTTGATGCTGCCGTGTCAAATTCTGTTAGTTCTTGCAGTGACATCAGACTTTTGCTGCACCGGAGTGACAAGGCTGGCCGTTGGGAACCATAGCGCTAAACCCAGGCAGTTGCCAGCTCTGGAAGATGTGTTTTTCAAGGCGTTGAAGAGCAGAAGGAAGGGTCAAAGGATGTGTATTGTGAGCAGGCCTTATTGAACAGACGGTTGGTCCTTCCTTTGTCGTTTCCTTGGCCTTGAATCTAATAGTTGCTTGAGAAAGGAAAGTCCTGCACACTTGGTTCATTCTTGGAAAATCCATCTTCAAGTAGCTGCTTAAAGTGCCACGGCTTCGTAGCTCAGTGGTTGAGGTCTTGAGCCACAGAACCAGAGGTTGGGAGTTCGATTCACTCCTGTGTCTCCTTGACAGGGGCTGGACTTGATGATATAGAGGGTCCCTTCTTAACTCTGCCGTTCTAAAATGATGACCCTGTAGAATCTTGGAATTTGTAGTTTGGTGAGAGGTTTGAGATGTTCTGCTGGAGACCTCTCATAAATGCTGAGTCCAATTCAGTGGTTTCCCCAGATGTTCTTGGACTGCAACTCCCAGAAATCCTGGCCAGCCCAGCTGGTGGTGAAGGCTTCTGGGAGTTGTAGACTTAAAACATCTGGGGGACATCACTAGTCAAATCAAATTAACATGGCAAAGCAGGGCACATCGGTAGCAGGCTTGACGTCTTTCACATCATCATGGTTCCACTCTATGCGATTATGGGATGTGCAGACTGGAGTAGGGTATTGATCAGTTCTAGGTGTCACACTGCCCTTCTGGTTTCAGAAGAATGTCTTGTTCAGATAGCAAGCTTTCTGCTAACCTTTGAGGACTGAGATTGTGTCTACACCACAGAGTCGTAGTACGTTGATAGTACTTTGAGCGCTGTGGCTTCATCCTAAGGAATAATGGGTTTTCTGGGCTTGTGAGATACTTAGAATTCTTGGTTAGAGAGCTCTAAAACTCTCTTCTGATCTGCAACAGAAATTTCTAAGCCTTGCACCAAACAAAACATTGTGTAGTAATGAGCCAACACAGTCAAAGTGGTGTTGTATTGCTATAACTGTGTAATGCAGATACACTCATTGTCTCTCCTTACTTAAAAGTGTTCTTTGGACCCCCGGCTTCCATCAGAAGACAGCATGTCCTGACGTTGCTAAACCAAGGCAGTTACCAGCGCTGGAAGGTGAGAGATGATCTGGCTCTAAAGTATGGTCCTTTCCTTGCTGAACTTTCTCTGCAGGTCATCCAGTCTGTGGAAGAGGGGTATCGGCTGCCCGCCCCCATGGGCTGCCCCACTGCTTTGCATCAGCTCATGCTGGACTGCTGGCAGAAAGACCGCAACGAGAGGCCACGTTTCTCCCAGATTGTCAGCATCCTGGACAAGCTCATACGCAACCCACAGAACCTTAAGTGTACGGCCATGGTCAATAGGTAGGTGATCTTTCATGGAATAAGGGGACCTGATCCAAAGGGAAGGAGGGTTGTCTAAAACGCAACTAGGGTAGCCTCGCTGAATCAGTGGAGATTTGTCGAGTCAACTCAGTTGCAAGTTCAGTGGGTTTAGTTGCAACTTAGAATCACAGGATGATTGAGAGGAGACCTATAAGGCCATCAAGTCCAACCACCTGCTCAAGTCAGGAATCCAAATCAAAGTATATCTGGCAGACGTTGGTCCCGTTTTCTCTTGAAGGCCACCAGCATTGGAGCGCTCACCACCTCTCAAGGTCATGGGTTCTGTTGTCATACTGGCTGAACAGTTGAGAACTTTTTCCTCTAGCTCGAGCCCATTATTATGTATCCTGCACTTCAAGATGATTGAGAACAGATCCTGCCCCTTTCAAGTCTTTGAAGAGTACTATCAAATCTCCCTTGAGTCTTCTTCTCTCAAAGCAAAGCGTGCCCAGTTCTTTCATTTTTTCCATGTAGGGCTTGGTTTCCCTGATCATCATTCCAGTTTGTCAGCATCCTTCTTAAAGTGTGGTATCCAAAACTGGGCAGGTTACTCAGGATGAGTCCAAATGAGTTCCTAAGAGAAGGGTACTTCACAGTATTTGGAGATTGTACTCCTAGTAATGCAGCCTGAAATAGCATTGGCCTTTTTTTTTCTCAGCCACATAGAGCACACATCTCTGAGGAAATCCCATTGGAGAAGGAAGAAGATAGTAGTTGGAGGGGATGTTTATTCTTTGTAATGTGTAAATTGACCCTTAATCTCCAGGGCTAGAGATTTATTTATTTATTTATTTTTTGAGAAATGGCATGTTTACGAGTTGGCTTCCCATGTCAGTGCATATAAGATAGGCTAAATAAATAAATGAACTGTCAATGATCCCATAAGCTTTTTGCACCTGAGTCGTAAGCATGCAGAGCTTGCTGGCCCATAGACGAGTGATCAAGCTTCCAATTCAAAGTGACTTTCTTTACCTCCTTAGAAAAAGATGCAAAATCCGGGGTGGGTAGGGTGGGAACCATCAACACTTACTTCTCTGGGTGCTGCTCTGCTATTACCCCCTTGCCTTCCTCAAAGGAAAGGATCCTTCTGCTTGTTAGCCTATCTGCCACCGGCATCTCCATTCTCTGCAGATTCACCCAAACTCTTTCGGAACGAAGCTGCATCGATTTCGCCAGCTGCACGACCGTGGAAGACTGGCTGGACTCCATTCGGCTGGGCCGATACCGCGAGAACTTTGCCCTGGCGGGCTACTCGTCCCTTGGCATGGTGATGCGGATGAACATTGAGTAAGTGCCAGAGGGAAGGCATTTGAAAGGGGTGGGCTGGGGGGGGCAAAATACACCTGGGGGCCAGCATCCCTCAAAAACAATGATGGGGACATTTCTTCTGCCCACAGGCTGGGGATTTTTTTAATGCTGGACATGGCCAAAAGGATAGCTTCGTGGTTTAGGCATCTTGCTGTGGAACCAGAGGTTGGGAGTTCGATTCCACCTGTATGACTCCTGTAAATAAAGCCAGCCTGTGTAGCTTTGGGCAAGCTGCATGGCGATCCTAGGGAGCCCCTAGAGGAAGGGAGCAGCAAACCACTTCTGAGCCTTCTCTGCCTGGAAAACTCTGAATAAGGGTCACGCTAAGTCTGAACTGAACTGACGGCCCATGGCTATTGTTATTATGGCCGATATGCAAGTTCCATCCAGAAGCCTCTCCATTTCTGCCAATCAGGCACTCCCTGTAACCTTCAGAGACAACTCCAGGGATGTTGGCAGTGGAGGTAACATCTGATGTAATCTGATGTTACCTGATGTAATCTGAGCACAGCAAGAGCTTTTTACAACCCATATTGACCCACCCATGTGGGACTCTTAATGGCCATTTGAGTTTGGCTCCCCCCCCCCCATCGCACATACACACCAGATCCTAGATTGCAATGGCGTGCTTGCCCCTTAAAGGGGATCACCAATGGAAAAAGACCAGAAGTGCTATCTTAAGCCCTACTTCAGAGACATCTTCCAGACTGGGGTTTATTCCTCTCTTGTTCTGGCCTCCGCTGATGTTTCTGTTCTGTTGGAGAGAAGCAAAATAGTACAGAAGTGAGGAAACAGTCATATAGATACCCGCAACTTTCCACTTAGAAATCATAGAATCATAGAAAAGTGAAGTTGGAAGGGGCCTACAAGGCCATTAAGTCCAACCCCCTGCTCAATGCAGGAATACAATCAAAGGATATCTGCCAGGTGATTATCTAAGTTTTCTTGAATGCCTCCAGTGCTGGAGCACTCACTAGCTCCTGAAGTAACTGGTTCCATTGTCGTACTGCTCTAACAGTTAGGAAAGTTTTCCTGATATTCAGCCAAAATCTGGCTTCCTTTAAATTGAGCGCATTGAGTTGCATGTCCTTCTCCTTCATCCTTGCCTCATGTGATCATAATTATCACCAGCTTCAGCCTTGCTACAGAACAAAGGCAGTCGCCTTAGATGATGGGTGCTGGAAACAAGCAGAACAGTAATCTGCTGGAGAAAAGAGCTGGCTCCACCACATGGATGCTCTCTAGCTTAGGGTTGTTCCTCCAGGTATGGTAGAACACACCATTCCATTATCAGTGTTGGCGTTACAGTCAACTGTCAGTCTCAGCAGCTTCTACACTCCAAGGCTGTGTGAACTCCTTCAGCCCCAAAAGCCAAATTCTAATTCTGAGATGTTCTCAGGACCTACATTGCAGTAGTAAGTAGGATGAATGGCAAACGGAGTGAAAACTACAAAATGATGGTCCAACGGACCAGTCTTTCAACATTCAGCATACCAAAAAATAAGTCACAAGTATAGCGGGTTCTAGATCAAGGCTAGGGAAAATATCTTCCAAACAAAGGATGCAATTCAATTTCAATGAAGTTCTAGAAGGCCACATTCCGATAGTGGAGAAAGCCATCAAAAGAGGATGGAGTTAGAAGACCAGGAGATATTAACTTAACACACTCATTGCCAGTAATTAAGTCTTTGGTGAGATAAGTCTCAGACCCATTTCAGTGGGTGATTGTACACTTGGGAATATGCTGCCCTGTGAATCTGGTCCTGTCCCTCTTGTCCTTCCATCATCAGTCAAAGGAAGATGATGGAAGGACAAGAGGGAAGCTTTCAAGCAATAAGTGTGCATCTTGGGAATGTGATATTAATTGAATTTAGAGATTTTTAAAGAAAAAATAATAATTTTCTAATGTTTTAAAAATATTTATAAATGTTTAGTTGTTTTCCAGCAGAGTCTTTTTAATTGCATTTAAAGATCTGTGATTATGGTATTGTTTACCTTGGTGTGAGTTGCGTTGAGTCCCCTATAGGGAGAAAAGTGGAATATAAATAATATCAATCAAACCATTTTTGAGTGGGGATTAAAACTTGTGTACAGTTTGGGAGAACACCCAAGAAGGATGTTGTGAGGAAGGGAAACTGGCCACGTGGAGAACAGTTGGGCCAGATCGGGGCCCAATGTGTGAGCTTCACCACCCTCGCTATACATGGAAAGGGTGGTAGAGATGCCATTTCATTCTTTCTGACTTTGGCAGAATCAAAATGTTTTGGATCCGCTAAGCTGATTTACCACTTCTTACAAAATCCAATCAAACAGGGAAAGCGTAACAGCCGATTGCTACTAAACCCCTGTCTCTTTGCACTCTGTCATCTAGCTCATGAAAGTTGGGCTCCTTCAACCCAGGTCTGAATTAATCCCATTTTTAGAGATTCTTCAAGGCCCTTTTGGAATGATGTCTTGTTTCCCCCAGCATTTCCCATCAAGATCATAATGCTGGCTGTATCCTGTCGTACTGACTGATCAGTTTCAACTGCACCTTAAAATGTTTTTTTTTTTTAAATCCAAGTCTTAGACATTAATCACCATTTAGACAGAGGCTTTTTTGAAAAATCCTATTAAATTAAGAGGCCATTCCCTCCTGGGATTTACTCAAGCTGTTCAATTAATGATTCTCCCTCGTTGCGCGTTCTTTTGTACTTACACCTACAAAGTGGTCAAAACATGGCTTTGGAGGGGCTGGTGTGAACTCTCATTTTAAATTCCGAGCCCGAGAAGGATTTCCTGTCACAATGATGCCCCATTTGGTATACGCATGGCATTTTGAGTCATGCCCCGTGGCATTCTGGACTAGACGTTTAAAAATAGGAATGTGTGATCAGACCAGTTTGGGCTCATGTCCATCTCTAGTCCCCTCAATTGTAATCAAAGCAAAACACACGCACACTCGCAGAAGGCAATACAATCAACACCCCAGACCGAACTCCCAAAATATGGGGGTTTGGGGAGACAGGTCTCTCTCTTACTATTTTGATAGCTTCGTTCCAGCAGCACAGGCAGTAGTCCACCAGGTGAAGGCAGGGCAGGCAGCCACTCCAGGCAACTATCAAGGACATGGGGAGAAACCCCTCCAAGAATTGACACCCTGGTTCATATACTGTTCCCTGCTCATTCCCACCTCCGATTTTTTTTTCTTGAACCTTGGTTCTCTTATTTTTCCAATTCTTCTGAGTCAGTTCTTTCTATTTTCATGAGCGATGAATGTAATGCCCTGACCGCTGCTGTTGCAGGTTTCTTATCTGCAATTTTGAAATTGTCCCCAGCTTCTCACTCCTAATTTGTGAGATTTGTGTAATTTTACTTTTCCTATTTTGCTTGTGCTGTTGTAACTTGTAAATGCCATTAAAGGTTTCAGGACACGGAATTGACAAAACAAAAGTTAAAAAAATCAGGTAAAATGAAATCCGTAAGCAATCCATATGTTCCATTAGCCTCTCTTGTGCAATCCTGAATCTTCCATATTCCAGAGGCTATCATAAGCCACAAAAGACACCAAGAGCTACATAAAGGACCTCTTTCGTGTTTTAACACCCATTCGGGTTAACCTCAAAGCCCCATCTGTATTGATAATCAGCTGTATTTGGTTCATGTAAGCCCTTGGCATTTCTCCTCTCATTAAACCTGGTATTGGTCTTTTTCTTCCACAGTGATGTACAAAGCCTGGGCATCAGCTTGGTAGGCCACCAGAGGAAAATCCTGACCAGTATCCAGATCATGAGGTCTCAGCTGCTCAACACCATGGGCTCCAGAAGACACCTCTGACGGCCTTTCTGAATCAGCCCAAGAACCTCCCTGGCCCTCTTTGCTTCTTCCTTGGGTCTCACATGGATGAACTTAATTGGAGGAAGAATTCCAAAGTGGTGATCTCAGGATGCCTGCTCACAGGAGCAGTGATAAGATCCTGGTTGGTTACACCCAACTGCCTGCCACTCTCAGGGGGTGGGATACTCAACCCAGCTCCTCATCAGAAACTGCGAGAGCTCTGCCCTGCATAGAGCTCATCACTTCAAAGGACTTCTTAGGCGCTGCAAGCTTCCACAACGCACGCAGGTCAACTTCTGCCAGCTTGGACTTCACTGGCGGATTGAGGACCAAGGACCAGAAAGGACAACTTCTGCAATGCATGGTGGTCCCCAACCTTTTTAACGAGCTGGGACAAAAAAAAGGTGCAATCAGGATACTTCAAGCCTCACAAGACCTCCTTCTGCCCTCCTTCTGCAATAAACTCTTGACCGAGGCCCTAAAGCGCTCCTATTTTGGATAGGAGCTGGGTGGCTTCCCAAGGAACATCTTGCTGATACAAAGACAGGACAAGAAGAGGGCCGTAGAGTCCTCTGTGGTTCCTTGAAGCTGCTCAGTTTCCCCTGAAAGTAGAGGTTACCTGAGGGAAGCAAAGCCACTTTTCTACCAGCAGCTCACACCCCGTGAGCTTGAAGCTTCTCTCTGGGCCCAGAACTCCAGGTCAAAACCTCAGGTCTTCCACATTCCAGCTCACTGTTCACCCCCCACTGCAAAAGACAAGAGCTATAATTGGTTCAGTTTCTCTTCCGGGCGTGGGGGGAAAGATGCCAGCTCTCCCCTTGCTGCTAAAAGCAGAGCCCTAACCTCTATCTGATCTATCTGACAGGTTGAACATTCTGGTCCCTCTCCAGGGCAGAATGAGACACCGTGTCTCGTACACAACAAGGTTCCAGTCCAGCCGACAGGAGATACCAATACACCCCAAGGCTGGTATCCTGTTTATACTCAGGCAGCGTGATCATATATGTGTGTGGAGCAGGAGGTGGAGGCCCATGTAAGGCATGAATGAAGCATCCATAACATCTGTCAAATCACAATATATGCAAAAAACGTTGGCTTCCATGGCTCTTCTGACATCAGAACCAGCTGTACAACAGATCATTATGGATGCACATTCTGCCAACAGGATACTAGCCTTTAAAAAAAAAAGTTACAGAGTGTTGTTATACAAGAGAAGGCAGATGAATAATTGTTCTGGCTTTTGACAAAGACATGTAGCTCTCTCTCCAACCAAGCACAGTGTCCCGGTCTGAGAGCGGTCTCATTTTTCTCCAATTATCCTCGATGCCTGCCAAGAATAAGTAGGTAGTCTAGTACTGCAATCCTCTTTGGAGAGAGGTTGAATCCTTTCCAGGGATGAGGCATAAAACAAGCAGCATTTGAAAGAGATCCAACCCTCCTCGTTCCCTTCTCTCTAAATGGTATTGTCTGTTAAAGATCATTTGATCCCACCTCCCCTTTTTCATTTTTCCTCCCTCGAAATAAGCAAAAAAGGAGTTAAACCACAATGTCCCCCCCATTTTCTATCACAAAGGAGTTGGTTAACTGCAGGATGTGCGTCTTAAACAGCTGGCAATAATGCTCTGGTTGTTGTCGCTAGACATGAGATTTTCAGGGGGATTTTTTTTTCACTGCACTTTCAGATTTTTTTTAATTTTCCAGCTGGAATTCTGGCAGCTGGATCCAAAAAAAACGGGAGAACTTTCAGTGTGCACCCTTGAGGCCCAGCGTGTTCTTCTCTGCAGCTCTAGCAAAGGGAGAGTTGCTAAGGTCCATGGGAACTGCAAGGTCTTGTGGGACTGGTAGTCTCTCTGCTTATTGGGTTCTGTACATGGTGGTTCTATCTCTCTCTCTCTCAAAAAAGGACCAATCCCACAACGCTTTGTGCTTCCCATGGAGCTCAGCAACTCCCACATACTCACTCCCTTTGCAAGGGCTGCTAAGAACTCAAGGGTGTGTGCTGAAACTCCTCTGAGGGCTTGGATTTCAAAAATTATTTCTGGGGAATGATAGCAGCTGCAATGAAAAAGATCGAAAAAATTCCATGCCCACCTTGAAATGTCTTAAGAACATAGGGTATGTGGGGGCTGTATGCAGCTTCTTCTAGTTTTATTTTTTTGGCACCTGGTCTCCCTTCTTTGCTAGAAAGGAGAACTGCTCCTCCTGGAAACCGAAAAGGAGAACGGCCACTCCTGAAAACCTCCAGGAGCGACAATTTCCCACTAAAGTATTAGAGAGGAGAGTTTTGGATTTTCTGGAGGACGAATCCCAGAATTTTGCAGAAAACTTGTAAAACATCTCAGTGTGGCTCGCCTGGGAGAAAGGCCTATGTCAGAAAGCTTTGAGACCTAGCTAGGCCGAGCTCAGCCTAAGCTTTTTGCTCAGTGAGCACTTTCGTTTATATGGGGAAGGTGTTTGGGTGGGTGGGGGAAATGGGGAAAGTTTTCCAAAATAGAAGTCTCAAAAACATAGGGGGGTTGGAGAAGAATCACATTTTTCGAAGGAAAGTGACCCATGACAGTTGGGGCCAGGGCAGGGCAGAAATTGATGGAAGTTGATAACGCTGACATAAGAGATTCAGGATTCAGCCTGGCCTTTCTGATTAAACACAGAGGAAAGCGCAATAGGGACGTATTAACTCGCCTCAAGAGCGGGTGCCACTGGATTAATGGGGTCAAAAGCCTGATTCAGTCCGTGGATGCTACTTGGAAGTCTTTCTCTTCCCCCCAAAAAATATGGGGTTGAGGAATACTGGGCCATAGTTTTTTCCCCCTTAGATTGAGGCCTGCTGGGGTCAAGGTGGAGACCTGTGAAGGGTGTGTGTGAGCCATTCGAAAATGCAATAAACATGGCTAATCTTAGCCGTCACTGCAGGGCAAAAGACCACCTCAGTTTTACTCTACAGTTGTAATGGCAGGAACACTTTCTTCCTATGGAAGCTGTCTTTTCTTCTTCTTTTTTCTTGTTAAGTAGGGAAAGATGCAATACTTCCTTTTTAAATGTACCTTGGACAGCGGAGAAGGAGGCAAGACCAAACTCCCCTCCCCTCTGATCATCTGGGGGCTCTGTCGTAGTATCTGGTCTTTTCAAAAGAAGCACATGGCCGAAGAGGTCCCCCCCCCAACAAAGAGGGGAGCGAGGAAGTGAAATTTTGGGGAGAAGCTGCAGGACAGGTCTTGCTCCCCAGAAGCGGTGCCAGAGGGGGCAGGAACAGAGGCCATGTAGGGGATCAAGCTGCCGCAGGGAAATCTGAGGAAGTAAATCTCCAGATTACCTTGTTTGTCCTTCCCGTCCTCAGAGAATAAAGCTCTTCCGTTCACAGCTGGCCTTGTCTAGTTCTTGTTGATGGGGTGGTTTTCTTCAACTAGTGGCTTCAAGGTGACAACCATAGGCTAGACTGTTGTCAAAAGATATTACGGACACATTTAACAAGGGTTTGCAGTTTTAGAGCGGGCAATGAAACAAACAACATTATAAATATATCCGAAGCACATAGAACTCCTGGATAGCTCAGTGGTTTCAGTATCTGGTGACAAGGACAGATGTTGGGAGTGCCATTCTCCACTGGGGCCCCCTTGACGCTCAATGACCCATAGGGTTCCTTCCAGCTGTGCAGTTCAAAGATGCTGATGTTGATGTCTTGAGTTCAATGCAGGAGGGCTGGAGATGATCAAGGAAGTGTCGCTCAAAGTCTCTTTATTCCCCAAATCAAGGAATCAAAGTCAGGTAATATTGCCTCTGTTGACCACATTGTCCTGCCAGGCAGGCAAACCTTTCAGAGGCCGTGTTTGAGGACTCAGAAGTGCAAATGAAGCTATGCTGATCTGCCGAGGATCGACGGCAACTCAAAACCAAGCTTCTTTCCAGGTTGAGGCAAACTCATCATAGAATAGAGAACTCCTGTTATTTCTTAAGGCAGTTCGGTTTTGAATGATGCACCATCTGGTTCAGATCTTGGCTCCACAATGGTCTTTCCTGTGGTCTCCACCATAAAAGAAGGTTGTGCTGTCAAAGAAAAACCTTAGCACATTCCAGTAAAACAGAGAAATAATGCACAATGGCTAGTAACAAGTATTTTGCCTTCTATCCATCTTTCACATGTAATCTGAGATGCCATTACCTAAATCAAGGTACCCAGCATAGTGTGGTGGATAGAGAGATGGACTAAGATGCAGGAAGTATGGCAAGATGTTTCAAAGTCATGGAGAAATGCAACCAAGGGAAGTCTCAGGTTGGAACACAGGGAGCGATGGGTTGGGTAGTCATCCAGGTATCCCAGGACCTCTGGCAAAGCGGAGGGAGGATGGGGACATGGTATGGATCCCTCTTCTCTGCTAAAGGAAAGATAGCTGGAGCATGGATCTGCAACAGCCACACAAGGACAGCTTTGTGGGCTTTCTCACAGTCACACGTGAACCCCAATCCTTGTATAGGAAAATTGGAGATTGAGCTTAAATTCAGGGGCCAGGCAATGGAGTCAAATAAAGCTGGAGGGAGAGATGATTGCTAGCCAATGAGTGTTCTGTGCTTTTCCATCGGAAGATCCCACCTCACCTGATACGGTGTTGGTGGTCTGGCTACCGTTGTGTGCATTATGCCATCGTTATACTGTATAGCTCCATCACCCACCCACGCACCCTAAATAGTCATTTGGGTCGTATCTGCATTCTGGAACATTGTGTTAGTGGAAGAGTGGAATGCGCACTGCCACATCCCGTGCAGAAGGAATTCTGCAGGTTACCTTTCAGAAACCATGCTGATCCAAAGAGTTACAAATCAGGGTATTGGGTGCAGGAATAATAGATAAAATAAGGTCTGTAGGCAAGCCAGGTCTCTGTGCCAAGGTGGGGTTTCTGCACACAAAAGGAGAAAACAAATGCAACAAAGCAGTAATGCACACAAAATGCATGCAGAAAGTTGTTCGATTTTTCCTGCAAAAAAATAAAAATAAAATCCTGATGCAAAAAGAAAAACAGGTATATATGTGTAGAGTACCTGATGGTTTAGAAAAACATCAGTTACCTTCCTGGTGATGAAGTTGCCGTGTTAAGCATACACACTACACAGCAAATGGCCTTAAATGCTGCTGATAATGAGATAAAAGCTAATGGCCCAAACCAGTGCTAGTTATCTCCAAAGGTGTGACCTCATTTGGCATAAATTTCAGTGGCAAACTCCCACTGGGTTCATGGGATCAATGTAAGCAACTGCTATGACCCATGAGTCATGTGTAGAGGTGGGCACAAATAGCCCATTTGGTGGTTTGTGCAAGTTTAGCAGCTGAACAAGTGTTTGGTGTTTCAAAGCCCCACCTCCTCCCATGGGCGCCCACTCAGAGACAGCACCCGGAGGAGGCGGGGCAGGGAAGCCAGGCCACTGCTTCCAAGTGGGTGGCTGCAGGAGGAGGCAGAGGTTTGACCTGTCAAACCCGTTCAGCCACTAAACAAACAGCATGAACTGGCAAGTTGGTGGTGGGTCATGCCCTACTTGATGTATAATATCCAATATATATACTAATTCACCACTGAAATTTACACTGATGAAGTTACACAAGCGTAAATGTGCACTAGGATTCTGACCATCCTCGAAGGACACACTGACTCATGACTCAAGTCAACACCCCTCCACCGTTGAAGGCTGAAGCTATCCATGGTTGGTTCTGAATCTCTTATGAAATTCAGCACCTTGGACAGCTCAATGAAAAAGTCAGGCGGTATACCTGAATGGATTCACAATCCTACTGGTGTTGGAACATGGTTGGAAATGGCGCAGACAAAACATTGAACATACAAAGCCATGTCTCTTGAGGGTCCACAGCGAGGACCGCACTCAAGGCTTTACCAGCTTCGTAGAAATGAATACACTCAGTGCACACACCAGATTTACCTCCATGCTACCACATGGAGGCAGAGCATAACCTGGGAGGGGGTTATATAATTATTAGGGATATGCACTGTCTTCAAATAAATGTGTATAATGAACCAAGCCAGGTCTATTTGTCCTTTTGTGGGGTGACCGTGGGGTGGAGCAAAGAGCTCAAGGAGGTTAATGGGGCAGACGGCCTCACTCAAACTGCCACCCTTCTGTTCCATCTCCCCTACACATGTTGGAATTAGAAATGAAGAAAGACGATGAATAACTGAAGAGGGAGGCAAGGATGTGCTTTACTTTAGGAATAAAATTTGCCTTTTAGGCTGCAAAGTCATTAATTAAATCATCAAAGTCTTCTGGCTGCAGCACCACTAATTTCAGATACAGGAGAAAGAAGGAAAAGAGCAGAGAAGATGGAAGGCATGTTTACAGTAGGCAGCTGAGCTGTATCTTGAGTATTCAGGTATGGAGCGGGTCAGAGGGGGGCTGTGCACATACATAATATTACATTTTGGGCATGAATAATAATAATAATCTTAGAACTGCAGAGCTGGAAGAGACCTTATGGGTCTTTCAGTCCAGCCCCTGTCAAGGAGGACCAGTGGGGAATTGAACTCCCAACCTCTGGCTTCGCAGCAAGATGCCTAAACCACTGACCTATCCAGCAGTTCATGGCCTGGCATTTGTCCCAGCATTTTGTACTGCAGTTCTCAATGTTAATTTTAAAGTAGCCTGAATCACATGGATATTCACTTTAGTTTTATTTGACTAGCAGAACTTGCTTCTTTGCTTGTTTTTTTTTTAATATATATAGTGTTTCCACTTACATTGCCTTTTCTCATTTTCTGGTATGTGAGCACCTATATCTTAGTAGGGGGGCACTGGGATTGTTCCCTGATGACATTGAGGGTGATGTCTTCAGTGGGGCAAGTGTGGTGGCCCAGCACTACTTATTTTAGGTCCAATCCTTGGGCTGACAGAATGATTTTTTTTCAATCTTACTAGTTTAGCGCTATATCAGATAAGTGATAACAGGAGTAATTCAGAATGGCTCTGTCTTGTCAATTCAGTGCTACGTCACTTTGGAAATTGGACAACAAGGACATCAACAAAGCATGCAGCTGGTCAGCATCTTGTCCCTCTGCGCTGGCCCTGCTGTAGAAAAATGTAAAAAGAAAACAGGCAACTGAGAGGTACTATGTGTGCTCCAGCTTATCAAGAATGCTAAGGAGGGAGACACTAAGCAGGGTGGAAACTGACCAGATATTGACTAGAAGGTCTAAGCTTGGGAAGAAGAAAGAGAGAGAAGGAAGATGGAGAAAGAGAGGGAGCACACCAGTGAGTGGTAAACCCCACAGACACAATTTACCTGGACAGAAGCATTCGCACATGTTAAAATAATTCAAAATAAATCCATTTGCTTTCTGAGTTAAAATAACCAAACCTCTAGTGGCAGAATAAAATGCCTTGCTTCCCAACCAGAAAAACATGCTTCCCGGGTGACGAAAAACACACTTCCATGTGTGTCACGTTGTCAACTTTTTAAGAATTTTTTTTTCTGACAACAAGATGGGGAGGAAGGTTAAACACAGGTCCCCCAATCCAATTTGAAGGCCAATTGAGGTCTTGGGAGCGTAAGAGCTATCTCGTGCCCCATCCAATTTCATTTGTTCTCAAGGTCTGAACGTATTTGTAAGCCTGCTCTTTACTTCCATTGGAAAAGCAAAATGACTTTAATTGTTTCCGGTGTTGCACTGATGTATCTGAAGCCTGGAGAGCTGGCATATGCTGAAGTGGGGAGAAAACCCTGCCAAATTTGAGACAGCTCCTGTCCGGAATTTCCATGCTTGGTGCCTTTAAAATTTCGCTTCCTTTTACACGCGGAGGAAGAGGAAGAAAGCACAAGCAATTTCCGTCCCATCCGATTTGGTTTGTCCTCTGAACGCCGACCAATTTGTGAATTCATTTTGCTCCCTGCGTGAAGCTGACCAATCTAATTCAAGCCGGGCCTCATACAAATTGGTCCAGATTGGCCTGTTGGAGGTTGGGATTTGAGATATACCTGCATCCAGAGCAGAACCTCGGAGGAAGAAACCGTAGGCGAGGGATGTTGGCAAGTCTTTGGGTTGAGTCCCAAGTCGGAGTCTTTGGTATCAAGGACCAAGCCCTGGACGTGGTGGCGCTGCGGGTTAAACCGCAGAACCCACTGTGCTGCAAGGTCAGAAGACCAGCAGTCGTAAGATTGAATCCACACAATGGAAGGAGCTCCCGTCGCTTGCCCAGCTCCTGCCAACCTAGCAGTTCGGAAGCATGCAAAAATGTGAGTAGATAAATAGGTACCACCACAGTGGGAAGGTCACGGCATTCCATGTCTTGTGGTGCTGGCCACGTGACAACGGAAACTGTCTTCGGACAAAATGCTGGCTCTATGGCTTGGAAACGGGGATGAGCACCGCCCCCTAGAGTCGGACACGATTGGACTAAATGTCAAGGAGAACCTTTAGCTTTACCAAGCCCTGAGTACCAAATCTGAGACCCTAACAAAAATTAGCTGTTTTCCCAAGAAAAAAGGGAGGATTGCAAGTTCGGGTCATTGAAAGAAAAAAACAAAACCCAAGTATGGTCACTGGTGCAACTTAAGTATGGCTTCACAGCAAGTCCTGCTACTCAAGTCCCCATTTCTGCTGTAGGTTCATACTTTGGATTTGCGGCCTTATGGAACCGGCTTCCGGAGGTGCTCTGCCTAGCCCTCTCCATGTGAACTTTTAGGAATAAATTAAAGACATTACTTTTCATAGAGGCTTTCCACACTGAAGGGACGTGGTGGCGCTGTGGGCTAAACCGCAGAAGCCTCTGTGCTGCAAGGTCAGAAGACCAAGCAGTTGTAAGATCGAATCCACGTGACGGAGCGAGCTCCCGTCACTTGTCCCAGCTCCTGCCAACCTAGCAGTTCGAAAGCATATAAATGGGAGTAGATAAATAGGGACCACCTTGGTGGGAAGGTAACAGCATTCCGTGTCTAAGTCGCACTGGCCATGTGACCACGGAAGATTGTCTTCGGACAAAACACTGGCTCTATGGCTTGGAAATGGGGATGAGGACTGCCCCCTAGAGTCGAACACGACTGGACAAAAATTGTCAAGGGGAACCTTTACCTTTTACCTTTTTTCCACACTGACCCCAGTTGACCACCTTTCCCCTTCTTTTTTCTTTCCCCTCCTCTTCTTCCCTCCCCCTTTTCCCCCTCCATCCATTCTGGGATTAGTTGATGCCATCTGTTGTTTTTAGGGCTATTGCCCTTGGTTTTAATGTCTCCTTTTTTAATTTTCTGTTTTACATGTTGCAACCCGCCCAGCGTAGTGCTGTGATACTAATGGGAGCGGGGTACAAATTGAATCAACCAGTCAATAAAATAAATGTTTTCATGTGAGCTTTCGTGGAGCAAGTCCACTTCCTCGGGCATATGGAATAAAACGAAATACAGATGTAGACAATAAAGGAGGGGCTGACAGGGTGTCAGCGCTCACCCTGAATGGCTTTCGACTGGAAGAAGTATTATTTCAAAAGGGAGATTCAAAGCTGAGCGTGTTCTGTGGCCCTTCTTATTTCCACCAGGAACAAGAAAGCCCTCGAAGGTGACAAACAGGGCCACTCCGTTTTGGAAATGCTAGCACTCGCTTGAAACGCACCGTCCGTATCCAGTATGAGGCCCCGTGGCTCATGGACAGGAAGAGATCAGAGAGTTGTGATTGATTTCTTTGGGACCTTTTGAAGGCCAGGAAGAGAGAGAGGGGGGGACAATCTCCTTGGGTGGTGGAAAAGAGAGGACCAAAACAAGGAAAAGCCATCTGGAGAACTCAGCCGATATGGCTTTCTAAATCATGCACAAGCTGAAGAGCAGGTCCCTTAAAAGGGAAGTCCCTTTTAAGTCTCCGTGTAGCCCGCTCACCATTAGCTTGTGATGCTGTGGGGTCCCCCGGGATCTTCCCCACCCCAATGGTGTTCCATGCCAGGCCAGGCTGCGTTCTACCTCGCCCCCCCGCCCGCCCAACCCTTGCGGTGGCATCAGCTGGGTCTGACTTGGAGCCCTCCCCGCACGCTATCGCTGCTGCGTGAGCTTGAACTGAGGTGACAAGGAGGGAATGGAATCCATCCACACACCAGCCAGGCACGAAAACCTTGGCACGGAAGCATGCAAACAGATCAATGCCTCCCGCTGTGCAGGGGCCTTCTCGGCGCTCGCTGCCGTGTGGGCAAAGCATTTCCTCCGCTCTCTCGGCTTGCTGCTCGGCTCATCCAAGGAAGGGGGTCACTAGCAAAGTGAGCGGCTGGGCAAGAGCCAGGATGGCCGGGCTGATCTTTTCGCATGTCTGTCTGTCTGTCCAGAGAGACTTGCTATCTTCTTCTTCACCATCATCACCTTTACAGAGGGGAGCCTTCCAACATCCTCTCCTCCTTGACCTTCTCCCTGAATTTTGGAATTTCCGAGGAGGTGGTCCAGTTCCCAAGACCTATCCGATGAATTAGGAATCGCTCAGCATTCTTGCACTTTCATGGAGGTGGAAGGGGTCTCGATGGTCATCTTGTCCTTTCTGCAGCTGAGACAGGAAATCTGTTCCATCCCATTGTATTAGTAGTGACCATTCAACCTGGGCTTGGAAGCATCTCATGAAAGAGCGCTTACCACCTTCTGAGATGGTCTGCTCGTTTGCCAAGAGACAACCGCTCTTGGAAATTTCTCCCTAAATCTTGGTCAAAATCTCTTTTCTTGCAGTTTCTTGAACCAACTTATGGTGTAGGAACCACTGACCAGAATCAATTGGTACTACTCTACTGAATTTTGCAGTTTCCACTAAAACTGGTGCTTCCCCCTTCTTGCAGAATCTCAAAAAGGGCCCTGAAATCTGAAGGTTTGGGGGCACTAAAGAGAGCCATGAGCAAGTAAAAGAGGAAGAAACATCCAGTTTCAGAAGAGTTGGATGCTGCAATGTACCGCTGGATCTTGGCTGATGTATTATTTTGGGCATTCCAGATATAGAAACAGTGGTCCAAGATCTAGGTCGGATCTAGAACCTCTGCCTGTTTCTGGAGGCAAAAATGTTGAAGCTGAAGCTGTCCTGCTTTGGGGTCATCATCAGAAGGCAGGATTCTCTGGAAAAGACAATAATGCTGGACAGGTGGAAGGCGGCAGGAGAAGAGGAGGACAAAATATGAGATGGGCTGACACCCTAAAGGAAGCCATAGGCTTAAGTCTACAAAAGCTGGGCAGAGCTGTTGTGGAGACTGCTCATCGGTGGCGACTTCATGGCACATCACAACAGCAACAAGTTGGATGAACCCAATGCAATCGACACAGGCTTTCCCTTAAAAATGGTCTGGATGTTATACACGGCACAGATGTTGTATGGTGAGTTGGCAGGACCATCAAGGATTGTGTACATCCCACTGCTTTTTGTTATCTGTGGTCGCCAATGAGTTACTGTGCTTCGTTCAAGGTTTCAGTACTAGAACACACAAATTTGGGAAGGGCTCCAGATCAAAATCCTTGAAGGTCCGGCCTCTGTCAGCAGCACTCAATTTTTCCTCGCTTTCAGGCACCTTTGGAATCTGTGCTGAACCAGCCTCATCGAAGCCAATTTGTGTTTTCTTTTCCAGTTCAAAGCAGAAAATGGGCAGGATTAGGATCCAGGGGGAAGCAAAGGCGATTTGGGTTGATTCAACGATTTGAATATCTAAAAGGCATGAGAAGAAGCCAGATTGGAGGGAGGGGAAGGAAGCGAGCAGAGCTGTGCTCTGTGACAGCTGTAACAGACAATCGGAGCCCGGAATTTCACTTCAATCACAATGCTTGCAGGAAGCAAATTTTGAAGGTCCCCAGGACACCCAGCCCCTGAAGCAGCTGCCTGGAGCTTGGCACATGTATTCCCATCTGGAAGGATCCATCACAGCTCCGAATCTCATGCACATCCGCTCACAAAGAAAATAAAGCCATCTCCATTTCAGTTTTTCCAACACAAGCTCACCATCTGGAGCTGCAAATCTTTTTGGATCTGGGACACAAAACTAATTGGGAGGGATCCTGGTTCAGCGCAGACCAAATCAGGATCTGTGGATGAATTGGCCTCCTACACACATTGGGGGACTCCGTGGACAGTCTTAGCCGATATTCGCTGGGGAGGCTCGGGGTGTGTTGTCTTCAAAAGATACATCCTGCACAGCACAATGAGTAGGGCCTTCTTGGCGGTGACACCCGGCTCTGGGATCTTGTCCACATCAGGATCACACTACCCTTGTAATTTAAGCACCCATGTAAACTGCACCTTGACAGCATCTTAAAAAGTAGAGACATCACCTTGCCAACAAAAGTCTGCATAATCAAAGCTATGGTCAAAGCTATGGTTTTTCCTGTAGTGATGTATGGAAGTGAGAGCTGGACCATAAAGAAAGCTGACTGCTGAAGAATTGATGCTTTTGAATTGTGGTGGTGGAGGAGGCTCTTGAGAGTCCCCTGGACTGCAAGGAGAACAAACCTATCCATTTTGAAGGAAATCAACCCTGAGTGCTCACTGGAAGAACAGATCCTGAAGCTGAGGCTCCAAGACTTTGGCCATCTCATGAGAAGAGAAGACTCCCTGGAAAAGACCCTGATGTTAGCAAAGTATGAAGGCAAGAGGAGAAGGGGATGACAGAGGACGAGACGGTTGGACAATGTCATCGAAGCAACCAACATTAATTGACCCAACTCTGGGAGGCAGTGGAGGATAGGAGGGCCTGGCGTGCTCTGGTCCACGGGGTCACAAAGAGTCAGACATGACTGAACGACTAAATGATGATGACGGAAACTGCATTTATAGGTCAAACCACATCTTACAGATAGCAGGTGAAAGTACCAGAGAGTTTTAGATATGGAAGTTCAGCAGAGTTTGACATTTCAAGAAACAAACCTAGTGTTCTCCTCTAGATGGCCAATTATAAAACAGAGCTAGCTAATTTGCAAGCTACAGGAAGAGTGACAATCAGATAGATTTTAGCATGTAAGGAATTCCTGCATCTGATGACATGCTTTCTGGTAGCATTTGCCTACCTGTCGATTCTTGTTGGTGGTTTTTTTTATTGCACATTATTGTGTATCTGTGAACTTGGCATTATAATTGCGTTGGAGTGCCTGCATTACACTTCATTTTATGTAAAACTTGGGGTTTTTTGAACAACGACGGGATTAAACAAAAATATCCCCATTCTTTTACACCTTCTCACCATTTGGACCAGTGATTGCAATGAAATACAACAATATCAGAACGAGTGGAAATAGTAGCCAAAGGCTATGAACTCACAGCCCAACAAATGCAACAAACACAACATGACTGGCTTATCTAGTGTTGCGGATTTTGTGCATCCATCACAGGGGTTTCAACAAGATAACCCTATAGTCCCCTTTAATGCTGTAGGCCCTGGTCTGATTCTCTTCAGGAGAACTTTCCTGGAGGGACCGCTTTGGGGTGCTATAATTCGGATGTCCCCGAATCTAATCTTTGCTAGACTTGGCGAGGGCAGGGAGGAGAGCCAACCCAAGATTCAGTCCAAGACTGGTAAATATTGGGTTTGGGATGTTATAGCTCAAGGATGCATTGCTGATGTTCATTAGTGTTTCGTTATCCCAAAACGAACCATGAAATAGCCAAATTCTTTGTATTTTGTTTTTCTTTGAGGTCCGTCTCCTGCCCATCTCTCGTGGCCGCTCGTCAGGGACACTTTGATTTAGCTCAGTGGTTTAGATCAGTGATTCTTAACCTTGGGTTACTTGGGTGTTTTCGAACTGCAACTCCCAGAAACCTCAGCCAGCACAGCTGGTGGTGAAGGCTTCTGGGAGTTGCAGTCCAAAAACACCTGAGTAACCCAAGGTTAAGAACCACTGTCTGCGTAGCCCAAGGTTGGGAGTTTTAATCGCCCCACTTGGCCTCCTTGACAGGGGATGGACTTGAAGATCCATAGGGCCCCTTCCAGTTCTGCGAGAGGATGAGGATTCCCTGCAGGGGGCCGGAGGTCACGACCTTCGGGGTCCCTTCCAACTCTACGAATCCATCATAGATGCCCTGCTACAGAAGCCTCGCACAGCGCTGGGAGTAAGAAGACCGAGGCAGCTTTAACCCGCCTGAGGCGGAAACACCTGCTAAACCAGAGACATGGCCTCGCTCTGCCCGCCTTCCTGCTGTCCTGCACAGAAGGCTACTTTCTTGGCCTCCTGCTGCCTGTGGGTTTGAGGAAGGAGGGGTGAGAATTAAGAGCTGTACACTGATCCCGCCTCTCGCCTCCCCTTGGGAGCACTTGACACGCGATTCCTCTCACACGGACGGACGGCCCTTTACACGCCACTGCTGTCACAACACGGCAATTAGCCAGGGATTTCTCTGACTGACACACACATACTCATTTAAGATGCCGGCTTTCCTCCCCTCCTTCCTCTCAGCTGCGCCTTAAAGACACAAGACCCTCTCTCTCTGGAGGGAGAGAAGAGAAACGCTTTCAACAAGAAAGCTTCCCTCAGCTTCTCCTTTTTCTTGACTTTGTCCTCCATCCTCCTCCTCGGCTGGTACTCTCCCCCTGATGGCTCCCCAGGGAGGCTTTTTTTAAAATTATCTTTTCTAGGCTCTGTGGAGAGAAAAATGTGCTCCTGTTCTCTCCGTGCGGTCAGATCTGCCATGGGTGAAAGAAAATGCAAACAATTGGTGGGTCATTGTCTGCAGGACTAAAGCTCAGTTCGAAAGAGGGCTGTTGTATTTGTCTGTTGTGTAAGACAACACAAGGCTGTAACCAGGGCAGGGGTTTTGACCCTGCGTGCTGGATTCTGCTACTGAATCCAGCACGCTGGGTCATTTCCTGTTTCATGAACCTGCTCATGCCAGGTATGTATACCATGAGGGATGGGATTTGGGGATTTCTTGGACTACATATCCTATCATTCACCATTTGAGGGATTCTACTTAAAGGTAAAGGTAAAGGTTGCCCTTGACATTTAGTCCATCGTGTCCGACTCTAGGGCATGGTGCTCATCCCCGTTTCCAAGCCGTAGAGCCAGCATTTGTCCATAGACAGTTTCTGTGGTCACGTGGCCATGACCTTCCCACCAATGTGGTACCTATTTATCTACTTGCATTTTTTACATGCTTTCAAACTGCTAGATTAGCAGGAGCTGGGACGAGCGACGGGAGCTCCCTCCGTCACGTGGATTCGATCTTACGACTGCTGGTCTTATGACCTTGCAGCGCAGAGGCTTCTGCGATTTAACCTACAGCGCCACCACGTCCCTGTTCTACCTGACTTACGCACACCATAATAATAATAATTTGAGATGGGCACGAACTGCCGGTTTGGCGGTTCGCCCTGGTTCGCCCCTTTGGACGAAAAGGTGTTC